>NW_025941701.1:0-603 GCF_000764305.2 Hyalella azteca
GTGGAAATGAAAGCTCATCTTCACAAAACAGAAAATAGCGATAACACAGAAGGTAAAGGCCGCAAAGATGCCATCTCTGATCTCGCCAGCGAGAGCACTCGTGAACTGCTGGATAGAGAGAGAAGAAGACTTAACCTTGTTTGGTTTAACGTTCCCGAAAGCAATGCTTCGGATGCTGTATTTATTACTGATTGCTGTACGTGCCAAGGTACTTAAGAGTCCCGTGGACTCGGCATCAACGCGCTCAGCCGCGATAGTCGCTATGGAGTTTTTTAACTATTTAGAACTGCAATAACTCCTCTCATAAACAAGATACAAGTCCGAAATTTGGAATGCTGTCCTGACTAATTATTTTCAACACGCAGGTATTAAGATAAATTATGCAAACTTTTTATTTCAACTGTTATCAGGGAGGATAAAATTATGCACCCCGATGTTCGTAAAGCGTGTGACTTTTCTAGCATTTTGATTGATTGATTGTTCGATTGATTTTTATTCACAAAGGAGCTCTAGTTACAATTCAAAAGAAAATAAAGAAACATAAAAAAAAAATATTTTCAAACACCACGTTTTTCTGGTTTTACAAAACTAAAAATAATGAAA
>NW_025941702.1:0-35058 GCF_000764305.2 Hyalella azteca
GGATATTGTAGCCGCGGGACTGTGCTGGGATATTGTAGCCGCGGGACTGTGCTGGGATATTGTAGCCGCTGGACTGTACTGGGATATTGTAGCCGCGGGACTGTGCTGGGATATTGTAGCCGCGGGACTGTGCTGCGCAAGATAGCAATCTATTGTCCATTAATTAATACGCACAATAACTTATTTAGTTATCAGGAACAAAAATATTCAATATGGAATGGTTGTTAGTGTTTATGGTTGTTAGTGTTTATTCAATGCTCTACTTGTTTTCATTTGGTCCTTGTTTACCGGGTACACAAATTGAGATGCTATTGTTGTCTCTGCATTTATGAAGTAAATTAAACGAACACAAGCCCCGCTCATTTAAGAAGCTCGGGTTCTTTTATTTATACCTGGGCTGGATCACCGCCGTTATTGTATCCCTTTTAATGAAGGCTGATGAACACTTTCGAGCCCTCGAATGAATTACGTAGGTTGATTATTACTTGACTTTATTCTTTTCTTCNTAGGCGCCGTGGCCGTAATATTGCAGCGCATTTCAGTGCAGTGATACTGTGAGTCCTCGTCCTGCGGAGAAGCATTTCTTTAATTTTTTAAGCTCAGCTGTGGGCTTCATGTTTGGTGCTCTGGGTGCAGCCGTGCAGGGACACATCGATGACAGGTTTTTTCGAGGCGGGGGCATCAAGCCAAGTTCGTATTTAGAGATAACTCTTCTATGAAGATTTATAAGTTCTATAAGCACTTGATTTTCTATCCAATTCAGACGCGCAATCGTGACGAGGCCTATCAAACTTTAAAATGTGTCCTTACGCGAATGACTTGCGAGTCGAATATGATATGATTTAGTTACCCACTTAATAATTGACAATTTTCTATCAGGACTGAAAATCTCGCAGAAAACGATAATAGCGTTAACTCAACCTCACTTGTGCGACGTGCTTTGCATTTCCTGGCTATATGGATTGCAATTGTTTTTATAGACCTCGGCGTATGTTCAACTGCATAAAAAGTCTTCAATGGATAAAAATTCTTAGAAAATTGTGTGAATAAATTCGCACAATCGTTCTTAAGGCAAATGATAATAAGTTTAACGATAGCTTCAGAATTTATTAAATTTATTTAGATGGAACTATTTTTTGATGAATGTTGATCAAACAATAATTGTTGGTAGACTTGATGGAGTCAGCAATGGTCTCGGCAAGGGAATCAAGGACATCAGGAAATGCGGCATGCTATCGTCATCGGCACATCGGCAACAAAGAGTTGCAGCTGGTCTTGAACAGATGAGAGATACTGAAAATAAAAATAAGGGTGCAGGCTGAATATAGGTGAATGAACATGTAACCGTTTCTAAATTTCAAAGTATCATGTGTGATTTTAAAACAAATAGTAAAATTGAATGTTAACACACCTGAGTTAATTGTGGACTCAATGTGGTAATACACTTCTTGAAGAGACAATTCAATGAAAATATATGAAATCAGATTAAGGAGGATGCTTCAGTTAGGGAATAGAATAGAATAGTTGAAGAGTTTGATTTGAAAGAATCTTAATGAACAAGGGACGACTTACGCTATTGACAACACAACTATTTCCAGTGCCGCCATCTTGAACTTTAAGTAAATTGAATTTTTATTGTTGACCGTGATTAAGATCACCATTAATAGAGTTAATTGAAACTGAAGCATCCAGTTGAAAATAAAGCAAAGCAGTTAACAACTAATCAAAACAAAAGAAACTCTGGCACACAAACCAAGGAATACATAAATTGCAGAACAAGGAAGAAATTTAGACTTATGGTTGAATGCTGGTGAAGTAGCGGCGGCCGACGACAGGCAGGCTGGAGATAACGAAATTGCGTGTGGCTACGGTGGTGTATCTGTGCTACGGTGGTGTATCAGTGCTACCTCTTATTTGCGGAAAACCGGGTCTGACCTAAATTACCCTAACATTAAACTTACCCTAGACTAATCTTAATATTACTCAAACATAGATTACTAGATTAATACTAAATTCAGTTTGAAGAATAGAAATATGATTAACGGTGGGAAACTTCCCAAAATTGCACCATATATGCATGATATATACTGCCGTCAGGTTTAATATCTTCGTAAAACATGCCGTCAACTCCGCCACTAGTGCCCTCTTCTCTGCCTTAATTGCCCTTAACATTGATACTAGTTCCCTCAACTCAACTAGTGCCCTCTCCTCTGCCTTAATTGCCCTCAACATTGACACTAGTTCCCTCAACTCCGCCACTAGTGCCCTCTTCTCTGCCTTAATTGCCCTCAACATTGATACTAGTTCCCTCAACTCCGCCACTAGTGCCCTCTTCTCTGCCTTAATTGCCCTCAACATTGATACTAGTTCCCTCAAATACGCCACTAGTTCGGCTGACTCTACCACTGTGCTCTCTGCTCTGCCATTATTGCCCTCAACAACGCTGTTATGTACTCAATCTTTCAGGTAATGAACGCGTAGCAGCCGCTGGGGGGCTATTTTAGCCCAACGTATAAATGAGGGATCTTATATCCTTCATCACTTTTCTTTAGGCCATCTGGGCCCCAAAAAGTCTATTACGAATTTTCTGACACTATTCATGTTAGCACAAGTTGAATTTGTGTGGGGGACAAAATCCCAACTACTTCTTGATAAATTCACTGAATAATCTCATAATTATATATGGTGATTATGAGATTATTGCATTAATGTAGAATTTACTTCGAGAAATAATGTGATGTAATCACTAAAATAATACAATGAGTATTGAAAGAAATCATGTTCTCCAATTTATCCTCTCTCTAGAAAGTATATTATTTGACGAGTAACTAAATTATATTTCGTGCTACGCCCGAAGACATCGCCGCCCTGCAAAAAGTGCAACGTAGAGCAGCAGGATAGTCTTATATCGTTTTCGCCGGCCTTGAAATGTGTGTTCCATGACCTATGATGACCAAGTTTATGAGACACGAAGGTGAGCTGGGCTTACCATACTATACATAATCCACGACACTTTATCAATCGTTAACACCTGCCACACCCGTGAGGAGGCTAATCATATTTAAACGGATAATATTTAACAATAGTTAATAATTTAATTATTTCATGATTTAATAAAGTCAAAGGTGTCGCCAAGATCTTCGGAAGGCATATAATTAGACACTTATTTTTCGCCTAGATATATGAAAAATAAGACCCTGAAGCTATGTTCGTTTCCTGGAGTTATCCCCAAAATCTCATGTTTGATACACGTGGTCAGCTAATTATGATTTAGCGATGTTACTCATTGAAAGATGATTGCAAACTTTGTCCATAAAACCTTATTTATTAACATTAGTAAGTACAAATTGTTATCTAAATACTGTTGAGTATGAATGAAAACTCATCTTCGATATTAGAACGCACCTTGTTGAATATTTTGTTGTTCTTGTTGAATGTTGTTGTTCTTGAGAGACTTCATCTTCAGAGATTGATATATTTGACATAGGTTATGTAAGCTGGTCTCGAAATCTTGCCCGGTGTAATTAGAGCTGATATTAAATTTCTTCGCTAAACTATTAATAGTGGTGAGAGGATAAGGAATCTGATCAATGACTTGCACGCCGTGGTGAGTGAGCTGGTTCCCTAAGTTAGCGGTCCCGCTATACGGGGGGCAGTGGAAAGATTTGCGGGAAGCGGTGAGGATATATTTATATATAGCAAATTTCAAGAAGAGGTGTTTGTTTCCATATGTCTGTAGGAAGAGTGCGCTAAGAATTCACTGGGGAGCCAAGGGGCGCCGGCCTGCAAAAGTTTGTGAACCACTGCCGGCGTAGTCGAAGCAAATGGCGTTTGGCACGAGAAGAACCTTACCGCGCTGCTAGCTTTCCCAAGTCTTACCACATTTTGTCGACTGTGCCACCTCCCCACCGTCAGCTGCTCCATTGAGAATACGAGGAGCTCCCATACGAGGAGGTTGGCAATTCATGAGTGTTTTTATTTTCGACTAGTACAAATTTTTGATTGAATAATAAGCTCGATACATGAATTCCATCATAGACTTTCTGATCCAGAACAGCAACATTGTTCCGCCAAACTGACCGATAAGCCCGGCTGGCGCTGGAGCCGCCATAGTTGTCCTGGGGTGAGCTCAAACAAAATTCAAATCCCATCATGTTTATTGAATAATTGTGGACAATAGCAAATACACAATTACAAAATTAAATCTTCGAATGTACATGTTGCGTGATGTCTTGTACAACAGCTAGAATGCTGAAATTACAATATTTTTTCATTAGTAAAGTCTCCATGCCAGGAAATGCGAGAGAAACTCCGCAGTGTTGCTGAGAACGAGCCCTTATTTTAAACTTTAGAAACCAGAATATTCCGCAACATCACAATTCCGCAGTGTAGAGGGACCCTTCAAATACACGAACTTTCATGCCAGACAAACCAGGCCAATGCATTAGAAAATATTTTAGCTTCACCAAAATTGGAGATGAAAACTAAAGATAATCCAGACCACGAATGACGGTAATAATAAGTAAAAGTTTAGTTCCTGTCTTGTATTCACTCATATTTACTAAAACAAAAGGCACATTGCTAGAACTTATTAGAAATGATGGAAGAACGTTTAACGTAGTCGTCAATGGCTATTTTCCGATGCCTGTAAACTTCTCTAACGTAAACCTTCTTTTGTTTCAAGTAACAACAACAAATTTGCGAATATGTTAAAAAGAAGAAGGACCTCCTGTATAACAACACACTTGTTAGTGACGGCTGTATCCTACTGTCAGTCACATGTAGGAAAGGCTCTCCCTGCTGCATAGCCTTGCACCCAACAGCTTGAGTGCCGCTGTCACTGCCCTGAAAGCTTTCAGCGCCCTTATGGTAGCTTTAAAATAAATGGCTGCTCATATACCTTTGGAGCAGCACTCAGGATTCAACAAGCACGAGACTCCGGCTTTCTTTCATTTTCACACCACCCTAAACAACTGCAACAACTGCCATCTTCGAGGGACCACGAGCGGCTGACGCCCTCTTCCTTGGTGGCAATGGAGGCCTTAGATCCACTAATCAATCTACTTAGCCTGACCCTTTTGTCTTAGAAGTAATTGCACTTGCTTCTTCAGTATTGCTCCCTACATCCACATAAGCCTTCACACGTGCATCTTCAAAGGTTTTCTGATGGTGCCTGGTGAGTGAATGCTGCTTACACATGCGCTTTTCTATTCAAATATAATTACATTTAGGCCACTGAAGTTAATTTACCGTTGAATGCCTGCGAAAAATATGACATTTCAATTCCCCTTTGCGGTAAATTCATTATAACTTTCACGTCACTGAATAGGTTTTTCTGTTGAATGCTTTCTGAGGAAATGTTTTTTCAAGGTCCCATTTGTAGTGCAAGCATAAACGCACTCACTGCACTGAACGGGTTTTTCTGTTGAATGCTTTCTGAGAAAATGTTTCTTTAAGTCATATTTTGTAGAGCAAGCATAATCACACTCACAGCACTGAATAGGTTTTTCTTTTGAATGTTTTCTGAGAAGATGTTTCTTTAAGTCATCTTTTGTGGAACAAGCATAATCACACTCACAGCACTGAATAGGTTTATCTGTTGAATGTCTGTGAAGAAAATGTCTTTTCAAGTCACTTTTTCTAGTGCAAGCATAATCGCACACTGAGCACTGAATAGGTTTGTCCGTTGAATGTCTGTACATAGAATGAATTTTCAAAACACTTTTTGTGGTGCAAGCATAATGACACTTAGAGCACTTAAAAGGTTTTTCTGTTGAATGTTTTCTAAGATTATGTCTTTTCAAGTCCCCTTTTCTGGTGCATGCATAGTCACACTCAGAGCACTGAATAGGTTTTTCAGTTGAATGTTTTCTGAGAAAATGTTTCTTAAAGTCATCTTTTGTGGAGCAAGCATAATCACAATTAGAGCACTGAATAGGTTTTTCTGTTGAATGCCTGTAAATAAAATGTCTTTTCAGAACAGTTTTTGTGGTGCATGCATAATCACACTCAGTGCACTGTTTAGGTTTTTCTGTTGAATGTTTTCCAAGAAAATGTCTTTTCAAGTCCCATCTTGAGGTGCAAGAATAATCGCACTCAAGGCACCGAATAGGTTTTTCTGTTGAATGTCGGTGAAGAAAATGACTTTTCAAGTCACATTTTCTGGTGCAAGCATAATCACACTCAGAACACTGAATGGGTTTTTCTGATATATGTTTTGCAAAAAGTGTTGTTTGAAGTTTCTTCTGTCATCAGAAGTATAATTACACTCTGAGCAGCAAAACCTCTTCAGTGATGAAGGCTTAAAAAGGCAACGCTTGTGCAGGTTTTCTTTACAACCACCAGCAGCTGCAGGCACCAATCCACGCTGGGAAGACGCGCGCCTCGTGCGCTGCTTGGAGCTGGACGCCCCAGAGACGTCGGCGTCGCCAGCAGCGTCTCCTGATTCTGGTGCTGACACACCAGTGCTGCACTAATAATACAAATAGAGTAATAAAATATAGAAATACTCTATATTCTTTGAAATAGAGTACATAAACTCTCTAGTAACAAACTATATACTATTTTTATAACAGCCAGATGAAACATTTATTTCAACAGATCTTGAAAATTATAGCTACACTAATATCTATATAAATTGACTTGTATAGAGTTGGTTCTGATTCATGATAGGATAACTCAGCATAAATCATTTGTTTTAGCAAATAAATGAGTTGCAATTATCTGGCCTCAAATATGGCCATCTATTTTGGCTCTGTAAATTGTAGCATAGATGAAACCATGTTGCCAACTTTTACCCATGTAAATTTAGAAACATTGATTTTTAGTTTGAAAACTGATTGATCGAGACACTGTTATAAAACTGATCACTGTCACTCATCAGTGGCACTGATTTTGCCACTGTTTTAAAAGATTCATTTCAACAGGATAATCTCACACTTTTTCATACAAAAAATTTTTCTCAGAATTACTGAGATGAACATAAATAAGAATATATAAAATAAATTTCACTGCTGAAATGTGGATGTTGGAAATATTAAGCAGACCATGGATAGCTTTAAGATGTAAGAACAATTGCTGGGAATCCAAGCAATATAGCTTCCATGAGGTGGAGGCTGCATTGCTCCTCCACACACAACAGGAGGTTGTATTGGTCTATAATTAACACAGCCCATTTTTTGTGGTGTTGATTACCCATTACATTATTTCTTGAATGTGGTCCCAGTTACATGAGGTGAATGAGAATGTTCTCTTTAATTCAACAGACTCAACACAGATTTCCTCATTTCCTTACTCTGCCAAGATGATTTGATCTACAATTTTATCCTTAACTGGGGGAATTGGTAATATTTCTAGTTATTTTTAAAGATTGAAAATCATCAGATTTTACCTGCACAATTTACATTGATGAGTAACACAGCATGTATTACACTATCATTAGCAGTATTGGTCACACTTCTGTTAATCCACTAACCGCTAATTAGTGAAACTAACTTTTTCCTCATTAGACTAGCTTTTCAGCTAACTTTGCAAACCATTAGCGGACCAGTTAGCTTCCGCTAAATTTAGTTCTGCTAACTGGCAGTCTGATAAAAATCTTTATAAATCTCTTCTGATAGATAACTCAGGTGTAAATATTTAATCCTAAGTAACATTAGCCATGGTCCACTCTGATGGCTAATTATGACAACATATGTACGTCAACCAATCACGTCTTGTGTTACTGCTACATATTGTAGTAGCACAAGACGAGATTGGTTGATGCAGCATTGAGAGACATGTTAATCAAGGGCAAAAATCATCACCTCGAGAAGATGAAGGGCTAGCCAGAGTAAAAGCAGTGTGTAACCCTGCTTTTACCTGTGTATTTTTATTTCTTACCATTGCTTATTCTTGTAATAAATTGTATGTTGAAAGTCAACTGCTGCTTAATTTTGTTCATTTGATTGTTTCTGTACATCTTGATCATCATCTGATCTTGGCATGCTACACCTTTTTGGAAAGCTCCTCGTCAATGATACAACATATTAAAAGTTCAGCTCTCCAGTTCTGAATTTCAGAGTTTCAGGCCCCCTCAAAAAAATTAGGTCAAAGCTAAATTGACATACTAAAAGTTAGCAGTGGTAATTGAGCTGAATTTTTGGTACTTTACCGGTTTAGCATTATAAAGGCTGATTTTTCAGTTAGTGCATTAATGGTTATTGAATCTAACTTTTTGGTTAGCTGTGCCCACCACTGATCATCAGTCAACCAATGATCACTTATTTCATCTTCTAATAGAGAATAAAAGATTGCTTGGAGAATAATGAAAATTTACAAATAGAATGAGAATCCACAAGAATAATAGGTTTCCCAACTAATCAAAAATTTTTGCACAGGCTAGAAGAGAGACAGCAAATATTATATACCTGATTCATAAACAGTGTAGAAGTGTGTGGTGGTGCGATTTGGTGTGCATTGGGAGCCTCAACCTGGCTTCCGTCTTACATGGCACACAAGATAAGGGTGCAGGTGGGGGGCTGAGTTGTTCAGCTGAACAAGCCTGGAACAGAAGAAAAGGGGAGGACAATGAAAGGTCTTGAAGTAATGCATTTCATTTGAAAGAAATTATAAATATTTATCAAAAGGATTCTTTCCTATTCATTTTTATCTCCCATTTCTTAGCAGTTCATGCCAACCTTTGATTTTATTTACCATTGAAATGAAGTAACGAGCTCAGAGATAGCATCTTACAAAATTGCGGTTCTGAAAGCCTAACAAAAAAGATTTCATAGATGATTGAAAAATGACGTATCATCCTTCAAATTTTTTCAAGAAGATATTTGCAGGCATGTCATATGCTTGCAAGGCATCCATTACCTCATCATACAGGAATGGTTCCTCCTTCACAGTTACATCCTCAGTCTCATCTCCAAGCTCCTCTTTGATATTGTGTGCAGCAGCAACCATTTCTATGGCTGAAAAATAGGTTGATAAGGGACAAGACCTCCCAAAGTATAATTAATTTCCCCAAATTAGCAAATCTTTTGAGCATTAGACAAAAAAGTTAAGATTTCCTCAGATATGAGGTGATGGAAATCTATTAGAGAATATATTTCTACGCATTGAGACTAAATCTTATAGGGCAACTTCACATAAACTATAACAAATGCAAAAAAATATGATAAGCAGACATTACACAGAACAATAGACAATTCACTGCTGCATTTTGATAAGTGAAGAGAAGGCCATAAATAAATTGACTTACTTTCAGACTTGACTTTGCCCGCACCAGGAGACACTCTAGTGAGGCTCTGCTCAGGACATCTGCCCCCTCCTGACTGCATCATCAGCAAGTTGGTGCAGCACAACACAGCATTCTTTGGTAATGGATGCCATCTCCATATATGGTGATCATGAGTCAATGCAGTTTATCTTTTAAATCTATCAACTTTTATATCAAAGGTACAAGCACTGGAGGGAATGTGTAGAAATAAGATAGGGGCTCAAAAGATAGACCTTAATTCCAACAAAATTCAACTGACAAAAGTTAGCTTAGGCATTTAATTATTTGCTTGGTGCATTGATGATCTAAGATGGACAAATACACTTGTGAAATTGAATGATTCAACAAATGACACTGTAACTCAGTGACATTTAGTAATGAATACTTAAATTTAATGAATCATACTTAACAATGAGTTAAGTATGATTTGGTCTTGAACATATGAGCACAAACAATTTCAGAACATTTCAACTGTAGTCAGCAGACCAATATTTGGTCAATTTGATCTTCTCACTAACAATTAGTGCAAGATTTGTCAAAAAATTGCATACCATTTGGCCAAGATTTGCCAGAGAGGTTTCCAAATTTTCATGAGATTTATCCAAACAGTAGCAAACGTGTATGAATTTTGCACTACCTATATCAAAAATTTGTAAAAACTTTGTCCAAGTTTTTATATACCAATAAATAAATAAAATTACAGATAATGACCTAAAATACCCAACCCAATTTTCATATACTTCATTTTCCTGCACTATAAATATGGTTTCAAGTCAAGTGAATATTCCAAGAGGTAGGTATTGAAGATATGCACTTGAATAGCACCTAAAAATTTCATTACCAGGCTTCAAGCAAACAATCACACAATTTTTAACATGTATATAAAACAAAACAGAACTAATATTTTAATATAAAGTCAGGTGAAGCAAGTACAATGATTTGATACAAATTTTCCATTGCAAAGATTAGTAAGAATTAATTCAATTCCAAGTTATTATATATAGTTGAGTAAGATCGGCGGAAATGAGGGGAAAAACAGAATCTAACTTGAGCGCCTGAAAGCAACTGTATCGTCAACCGGGGCTACTTGGGACGGGCAGGGTAACTCGGGACAGTCCTCCAACACGGCGTAAAACTGTTTTAGTAGTAAAACTAATTGGAACTAATATAGTGGTGAAAAGGTCAACATTTTTCCTATCTATGTAGTATAAAGTAAGTTCAAAAATACTACATTTACTAGCTTTGAAAAATTCCTGAAAAAAATGGTGAAAAATGATATTTTGAAAAGTTACTTCTGCTAAGGTCTGTAGTAGAAAAAATATTTGCTGTATTAAAAAACTTTGTTTACAAAAAAGTGGCAGACAAGTGTCAGTAATTTACATACCTCAATCCCCCACAAAAATGGCTGTCATTTCCGCATGGCAGGGCTAATTGGGACACCCCCAAAAACACATTTACAGTAGAACCTCAGTTAGCAAAGTTTCAGTTATGAAAAAAATTTATTAAAAACAAAGAATATTGATTACATTTACCTCGCTCAGCGAGAAAAATTCACTTATCAAAAAATTAGTGCTTCATTGGTCATCACAAAATTGTGCATAGAATGTCATATATAGAATTGTGCACCAGGCATCATAGAATGAAAAGTAATTGACCTAAACTATGATTTATTTCCCCAAAACATATGATGGTTGTCACTAAAACATTCCTCTCTGTTTCAGGTATGTTTTTCACAATCTTTTTTTTATAGTAAATTCACTCAACCCAATTAAAATGGTGTGAAATTACAAGCCATCCTGTAAGCTTACAGATACAGAAAAAATGCTATAAGGCTGCTGATATGAAGCTTGCAGTGGACAAGGTTGTTGTAAATGCTCAATAGCATGTTCATAGATACGGTAATATCGCATCAGTAATACGGTAATTGATGTATATGATAATGTAGCAATAGAGGAAAAACAAGTAAAAATCACAGACTTTGTCATTTATTCTACCTCTACATCATCTACAATGAAAGAGGAGGATTTCAGAGTACTGTTAGTAATGGATGAGTACACTCTGCACGCTTCAAATGTTTTAAAATGAAGTTTCATTCCAAGTGTCCCAAGTAGCCCCGTTCGATGGGGCTACTCGAGACACTATTTTTTTGCTTCTGGCACCTTACGAATAGCATATTGAATTTTTTTGGAGAAGCCATGTGATAGCCCTTGCAAAGAGCTTTGAAATGAGCCTAAACTTGTTTATGAAATGTTTCATGGTAAGAAGTTATGAATGAAAAATGTTCGAAATCGTCCCGAGTAGCCCCGGTTGACGGTAGCACAGTGACAGGAGCACTACAGAATACAGATAAAACTGCAAAGAAACCATATTTTACAACCTATTTAAATTGAAAATTATATTTTAATTATCCTATAACGAGGTATATACATTTATATAGATTACCTTTATATTTATTGTTTACTTAAAGAGGACTATTCATTTAATCAAAGCCACCTTCATGATTTCTTGTGAAAGACGTTATAAGCTTTACAATTCCATTTTAAGCCTTGATATTTTGTAAGTCATGGGCAAAATTAATTAGAAATGTACAGATATTTAGGATTCATTTTTTTAAATATTTTTATGATTGAACCATTTTTAAAACAATTAAAATCTTTCTCAATTATTTGTTCAAAGATGTATATGGCTAGGACAGAAACCTTCATTATTAGTTTGAACTGCAACTTTCTAAATTCCTTTTTGAATTCTCAATTTTAAACAAACTTTCAATATTTGCTGGCAAGTTTTTCCCAAAAATTGTTGGGGCATGGCTCTTCTCTTGGTTTAACCTATGCCTATATTTACATATGCTTTCGCAAACTTGCTTGGCTGGCCAATTGTCCACTTGATTTGAATCCAATATTCTACCCAACTGATACATCAATATCACCCATCCAATTTTTAACCATCTCCATCATTTCAACTTAAATTCAAATTTTCAAGTCATCCAATTCACCATAAAGCTTTGATCAAGGAGGAGATTGTCATATATAAACTGCAATGTAAATCTAATAACAATTTCAAGACTTTTGTTTACTTTCGGTTAGCAATACTTAAGTTTATTGGTGTAAGCCATGGCTTGTTTAGCTTATGTAACTTTTGATTGTAGTTGGATGAACTTTGAACATTAATATGCAGTGTTTTAACTTAATCTACATTTCACTTTAAGCAATCTTACTCCAATTTACTTGCAATATCTTCTTGATGAATGGGTTTTTGCCACACCTGGTTTTTACCCAAATCATGAAAATCATAACAAAGCGATGCAATGAGATTTTTCCTAATGATAGAAATTTTTAGTCCTAAAAAAAATCACTGTAATACACATCAAATATTAATCATCAGGTTATGTTGTGAATAATTTTAAAATCAGTTCCTCCAATAGATATGAAGATATTTCTCCTGTGCATTTGTGATAATTTCTAGTTCCTAAATACTACTGTGGAAAATGTGCATCAGCATATGCCATACACAGGTATGACATTCCTCACCTCATTCAACTATACACATTCACACAAAGTGATATAATGCCTCGGTATGATTGTTTCAAATATTGATTTAATAATTTTTGTTCCATGTATCAGTCAAGAATGTTAACTAGACTCTTGCCTCTTGTTCTCCTTTATTTTAGACAACACTAGACAAGAATTTTCATCCCAATCAGGTATAAAAATTGGGACAACTTTTGAATTCTGGGACAATACTGAGATGAGATATCCTAAAACCAAATATGAACTATAAAATTTCCTCATATTTACATTTTATTAACAATTTATTCATTGCAAGTTCTTCATTATGCAAAATGATACCGCTAAGCTAATGTCCATCTCTTGAATGAAAGCAAATTTAATGGACCAGAAAAAGCCTGCTTTCTCATCAATACAGCCATACTTATCAATAGGTAGAGCCAACTCTTAAATAAAGTGCATTTCAAAGTTTCCAGTTGTAACAGCCATTTTCTCTGCTTAATACTATTACTAACCACCACTAATTTTAGAATAATTGGCCTCACATAGCTCAGGCAGTGTGGAAATCTAAGAATGGAAGTTAACCTATAAGAAAGATTTGCACCCATGACCCATGGTGTATAGCTTTCCCTAGATACAGCGCTTTGCCAGGTTACTGACTATGAAGGGAAAGGGGGATCATAAGTGGACAAGCTGTTTCAATTGTGTAGTACCTCAGATTTGTTATAGAATTATTTAGCTGTTTCTGGTTTGATTGATATTTTTCATTTTTTTATCTATTGGATTATTTGAAAATTTTCTAGACCATGTTTGTAACGATTGAGTTCAAGTCAGGTAGGTATTAGTTAAGTTAGTCTAATAATTAAATTAATCAGTGCACATACCATACATGGGCACAACCAATTACAGCTGGGAAGGATGGCATCACAATCCCACCAACCAATCACAGCTGGAAAGGGATATCATCTATAGATATGTACTATATAATGGACTGAAAGTGGAAAGTTCCAGGTCTTTTTAAGCTTTCAGGTTCTGCTTTCTAAAGTATCAAGTCCAGCTTTCAAATATACTATGTGTAATTGTGTATTGGTTAATTTAATACCTCTCCGAATTGCACAATGTGTAGCAGGGTAGTGTTCAGAGGCTAACAGCAAATGGCGATCTGTAGCTCAGTAGCTGGTCATGCGGCCAACCAATGGTTGTTTACTTGGATGTGAATGAAGACAGCTAAGATTTATATCAATTATCATGCAACAGCTTACTTGTATCTAACTTGTATGTCTAATTCCTTACAATTTTCAATCAATCTTTTTTACTCCTGCATTTTATGATAGCGCAATAACCATATTCATCAACAATGGCTACATTTTAAAATTTTTTATTCATATCAAAATAATACTAAAAATATCTCATTCACTGAGTAGAAACATTTTAGTTTTTACTCTAAATCGTTTTCTATTCGCTGTCATATATGATTTCATAGAAAGCGAGTGCGATGGCAAACTCCAGCATGTCGTAGTCGTCAGCGTAGGACGCACGGGACAAAGCAGATTATCTGCGCCGCCTCACGACACGTTTTCAGCGACACCAGCAGCGCGGCGGCCATGACAGTTGGTCACAACAATCGCGGCTTAGAAATACTTCAACTGCCCACAGAAATGCATCACTAGTTGATTACCGCAGCGTCAATCATCGTTTGTCGTCCGCCAAAGGATACTACGCCGTAACAACACATGCGGATCGGAGAGGTCTTCAGTGAAAGTTCAGGAGGTTATGTGTTTATAATTTACTATTACACACTGTTAAATTGCATTCAATTGTCTTGGAATTACTAATTATCAAAGCTGAAACACAAAATCGTTTAGCGTTTCTTGCTGGGCAGAATCAGTCGCAGCAGCATAACTCATTCTTACATTCTTTTGATAAGATTTTTAAGCAATAATTCAAGCTCGCGGTGAAGCTAAAATGCATTTCAGACGAAACCCAGAGATTAAATCCTGCCATTCCTAATCCAACATTCATGTCTTCATTTGCATGGCAGTTGGTGCGACAAAATAAAAAGCGTTTACGTTACCGAGATAGAATTAAAATAATCACAAGATTACAAAGGTCGTCTGACCATGATAGAAGAGAGCTCGGGACAAACAGGATACTTGGTCTCGTTCAACACGTCGACGTCAATGACGATGCGCTGGCGGTGCAGGGACGGGCAGCTCGTGACGACCGAAGATACGAGGTCTAGTCTCCGGTGACAACGAACAGGTTATTGTGAGAGCAGGAATGGTGTAGGAGAACAGGAATGGTGTAGGAGAGCAGGAATGGTGTAGGAGATCAGGAATGGTGTAGGAGAACAGGAATGGTGTAGGAGAACAGGAATGGTGTAGGAGAGCAGGAATGGTGTAGGAGATCAGGAATGGGAATGGTGTAGGAGAGCAGGAATGGTGTAGGAGAACAGGAATGGTGTAGGAGAGCAGGAATGGTGTAGGAGAGCAGGAATGGTGCAGACTAGAACCACCCCAAGTCCACAAGCAATGAAACACCGTATCAGAAAATTGAAAAAAAAAAATTCGAGACAAAGTTTAATATAATAATAAGTAAAATAAGGTATAGATTTTCCACAGCCTGGTAGCGCAGATCCGTAGGGTTGGTGCTAAGATTGGCGTGAGGATAATCGTGAGGATAGCCGTGAGGATAGTAGTGAGGATAGTCGTGAGGATAGTCGTGAGGATAGTCGTGAGGATAGCCGTGAGGATAGTAATGAGGATAGTCGTGAGGACAGTCGTGAGGATAGTCGTGAGGATAATCGTGAGGATAGCCGTGAGGATAGCCATGAGGATAGCCGTGAGGATACTCGTGATGATAGTCATGAGGATAGTAGTGAGGATAGTCGTGAGGATAGTAGTGAGGATAGTAGTGAGGATAGTCATGAGGGTAGTCGTGAGGATAGTAGTGAGGATAGTAGTGAGGATAGTCATGAGGGTAGTCGTGAGGATAGTCGTGAGGATAGTCGTGAGGATAGTCGTGAGGATAGCCGTGAGGATAGTAATGAGGATAGTCGTGAGGACAGTCGTGAGGATAGTCGTGAGGATAATCGTGAGGATAGCCGTGAGGATAGCCATGAGGATAGCCGTGAGGATACTCGTGATGATAGTCATGAGGATAGTAGTGAGGATAGTCGTGAGGATAGTAGTGAGGATAGTAGTGAGGATAGTCATGAGGGTAGTCGTGAGGATAGTAGTGAGGATAGTAGTGAGGATAGTCATGAGGGTAGTCGTGAGGATAGTCGTGGGGATAGTCGTGTGGATAGTCATGAGGGTAGTCGTGAGGATAGTAGTGAGGATAGTCATGAGGGTAGTCGTGAGGATAGTCATGAGTATAGTCGTGAGGATAGTCGTGAGGATAGTCGTGGGGATAGTCGTGGGGATAGTCATGAGGATAGTCGTGAGGATAGTCATGAGGGTAGTCGTGAGGATAGTCGTGAGGATAGTCTTAAGGATAGTGAACATAGTTTTAGGGATAGTCGTGAGGATAGTCTTAAGGATGGTCGTGAAGATAGTCTTAAGGATAGTCGTGAAGATAGTCGTGAAGATAGTCTTAAGGATAGTCTTAAGGATAGTCGTGAGGATAGTCGTGAAGATAGTCTTAAGGATAGTGGCATGGATGGTCGTTAAGATATTCGTGTTTCAATGACAGTCACTTGCAATGCAGTTCTCAAAAGACAGCAACATGGAAGTAGTCATAGCGTTGATTGGGAGATTAACGGACACACTCGAGTTTTATTCGTTCGTACCGTAAACACTGTTAACATTGTATCATAAGCAGGACAAGTTATCCTCACTAAATGAGATATCAATTCTTTGTTAATCTTAATTTCTTGTTTGATAACTTTTAGTCCGCTAGGGTGGAATTTAAAGCTAGGAAAACTAGTAAGAGCTGCAATATTTTTGTCCAGGGTTCATTTGTCGATTGAGCGTTCGATACAGGAGTAATTTTTGTCCGGGGAAAAATTACAGGAGTAACATGTATTTATAACGTTAATGAATAATTAGCATATTAGCGATAATGGGAATAATGTTCACGGTTGCCGTGCTGTGCCTTGTGTGATGTAGTCTCTTGCATGATAAAAAGTGGCCTGCGCCAGAATCTAGATGATCAGAGGCCATACAATATCCTTACAAAATTCAGAGTCGCTCCAGCTTCTGGTAATCCAAATCAAAAGCTGTCGCGTTTGTAATTTTCATTGGGTAGGGGCACGCTTAGGTGCCCGTGGTGGCTGATTTTTGTCGTCTGTGAGAGGTGAGTGAAACTTGAAAGTCGAACAGTGATTGGTGCGTGAAACACGAAAGGCTATCAGTGATTGGCTGAAGGAGTTAGCAACCCGTAACTATCTATATTTGATAGAACGGCCACTGTCTCTCCTTTGTCAAAAGTTCAAAGTTCCTTGTTATTTCTTTCGTTTTGTGAACGATTGCATTTATGGTGTGTCTTGGTGTAACAACGTATTCATGAATATAACCAAGTCCTTTACCCAATGTTGTTACTTAGGCCTTTACCTGTTAGTCCCAACTTCGCTAGTATGAACAAAAAAAACTAATTTATGGCGGAAATCGAGTTTTGAAACAGCTTTACGTGTTCAATTAACTCTCTTTTGAAATGAACTGCCCAATTTTATCTACGAAATGAATTATTAAAATTCGTTGTCAATTCTGTGATGTGGCGCTGTTCTGTTTGGTTCGATCTTGATTTCTTGCGAGGAAATCGCGCAAACTTGCCTGCAAATTCAGGTTGATCCTAGCTAAAATTTCTTACATAATGCAGAGATTCGAATCGATTCAAAAATAACTGAATAAATTGTAATAGAATTAGTTGTAATTTAGGCGATCGCAAGCCCGGAAATGGTTAGCTGCCAGAAACACGATTTTTCTCCTCGAAAAAGCCGAGGGTGTTGCACGGTTGTCGGTCCAATTTTCTTCAACTCTAAGTATTCACTGTTTAAGCCCAGCCACGTCAATCATACTTTTATCTTTCAATTGAACGTGTTATAAATCTGCTGAACCAAAACGTATTATAAATCTCCTGATTTGCGAATTCTGCGTATTTACGCAAATTCGCTATATTGTACGAATTCGCTATATTATAATAAAATTAGAAATGCCAGACGGGAAGTGAAAAGAATGACATATATTCGCATCTAAAAATTGTCTTCAAGCTATAAATCGCGGCCGTGACGTTCTATTCACAATAATTGTAGTCACAGGTTTGACGCATCACGGGTTTGAAGCATTGTTCGTCCGAGTAGTTTCAGGATCGCTCAGTCGCCACGTGTCACTTTTGGTCTCGACACTGTACACTCCGGTGCGGTGTGGAGACGCTGGATATATTTGTCATGTTATTAAGCAACCTCGTCTGGTTTAAACTAGAATTCATTACTACTACGATTTATTACTATACGTAATGGTATCTACCTTTTGCAGACCTAGATGCAAAATAATATCAACCTGCGGCATTAGGCTCATGACTGTGTTTGCGGCTTGAGGTGTAGGCTTAATTTTTCCTACGCATAGTCAAGGCCTTCAGAACTTCCTTTCTCAAGAATTACAAAGGTTTTTAGATGAAGACGTGAATAAAGGTAATTTAATTTGTTTTATTCAATATCTCCAGGGGTACAAGAGGAAGTGTATTTCATTGAGGCAACCACAAAAATTCCGCATCCATGTAAACCAATTCAATGAACGCCGTGATTTGGAGGTTTGATGTAGTCATACAGGACAAGGATAACATTACGTTAAATTTCAAGAGATGAGAGCTCATATCTGCGAGTTTTTTTGAGGATTTCAATTCTCAATATTTCATAGAGAAGTTCACCTTATTAAATTAAAATAAGTGCACCAACGTTGTGCTATTAGGTAGATAGTTCACGGTTAATTACTGTAGTTGGCATCCGTGGGTAGTTAATGTGTGGTCGGTAAATTGCGAATCGCTTGTATTAAGTTTATAGGTGGACACAGTTCCAAAATAACAGCAGCAAACCCTACAAAGAACATCTGACTTTTCATACTAAGTTTATGCGTTAAGGTTAAGTGCAAGAAACTATAATAGCCTGCCAATCAAAGTACAGATGAACCTCTCGAAGTTAATGAATAGGTAATGGGAATTTGAAATACTGATTACAATTAAGTTAAGCTTCAGCAATTATCTCCTTAATTTAATGGGTTACAGTGACTATACATGACGGGCCAGCCAAGATGTTCGAAGGGGTGAGAAACCGCGTGCACCAAGACGCTGTTCAAAATATTCCCAAATCTTTCCTCGTATGATATAATACGATATGTCAGGCTTGTGTGTAGGCGCTGGCATGCCGTCTCGTGTGACTAAACTCTGTTGACGGACCTAAATAATAATAATAATAATAATAATAATAATAATAATAGCGGTTTCAGCGTTTATTAGGCCGTAGGCCTGTCGCCGATTCTAACATCGCAGAACATTCACAGCATATCGCGGTCTTGAACTCGCAACTCACTGCTTCCATTCTGCTGTGCTTAACCGCCCGGCCTCCTTGCCGATTCTGACCAGAAACTGGCGCACAGAGCTGGGATCGAACCCGCGCCTCTCTGCTCCAATCCTAGTACTCTGAACCTTAACCACTGGGCCACTGGGCACTGGGCACTGGGTTCGGCACTGGGTTTGGTGGCCTTCGTTCATTCAACAACTTTGTTGAAGAGTTGGTAGGTCAAACCCCTCACCTGTGATCGTTCAAGTATTACTCCAAAGACCATCAAATCGAGCCTATATTACAGGAGCTAGCGGAGAACTCCCCGAGATTAGAGATTCTGGAGCTGGGCTGTCAGCCTCTCAGGATCTGTATCAGCGCTCGCTATCAGACGTACGTTGATAACGAGTCTGTGCCTGTACGAGATAAACGGTGGTGATGGCTATGAATACGTTCCCTTCGTTTACCTGAAGCACTTAAAAGTTCTTCAAATTGAACGTTAATCTAGGGTCGCCTTGGCATTCGTGCTCTCCCCTGCCAACAGCCAACCAAAACTTGAAACACTTCATCTCATCCACCTCCCTTATTATATTCACGAATTTTCGCTCGCACGGCTATTGCGTTCCGTTCAATCTACGCTGAGGAACCTTAGCCTTGATTATCTCTCCGAAGATGTTTCTAACTAAATCTTTCGATGCACGCTACTGGAAAATTGCTTCCTTGCACGTTCACATTGCAGGCTCCTCAGCAGTTTCAGTATGCTAAGTACCATACCTAACCTCAGGAGTTCGTGTTTTCAGGAAATTTCATACCCCTTCACGGGCACCGTGCGCAACGTTTGGCCACTCATACGTTTCGACCATCTCACAAGAGCTACCTCCATTTCATGTGAAAGTTTACACGACAAAATGATCTCTAGTCTCGCTCTAGTCCACGCTTGTCGAACATGTACATAGAGGATTACCGCGATGTCACAGAAATTGGCTTGGTACCGATCATCACCTGGTGCAAGAATTTAAAACATCTCTACTGGGTTAAGATGAGTATGGACGGGCTAGGCTTCCTTACTGGCACCGAAATTATACTTTTATCAGGTCCTCATTTACAATTGCCAGATTAGGTCTGGCGTGCTGTCTGACCTCATGATCAGGCTACCCTACAACATGTTCGTTGTCACCAAAGACAACAGGTGATTAGACCTCGTATCTTCGGTCGTCACGAGCTGCCCACACCGCCAGCGCATCGTCAGTAACGTCTAAGTGTTGAAAGAGACCAAGTATCCTGTTTGTGCCGAACTCTCGTCTTTCATAGTCAGACGACCTTGATAATCCCGTGTACGTTTTCGGTATCACGGTAACATAAACATGCGTTACTTTTTAGCATCAACGGTCGTGCATATGAAGAAATAAACGTAGCGTGAATGTAAAAATCCTGCCTACGACCACCGAGCAGCCGGTAACCTCCCCTAACGGTTCGCATTGACCATCCTTAACCCACCTACCAATGACCGGATGATGAATTGGTAAATCGCTGCCCAATTGGCTGCGAAGTAGTAGATTAAATAACACATTCAACAAGTAGCCTACTACGGAACTAAGACGCGGAGGAGAGAGATTGCGAGCTAGCTGAGGGACAAAGTTCTTGATCCTAGGCGACTGTCAGGTAATCCTCTATAAGCGAGGCACTAGTACGCAAACCGGGTTCGCCCCACAGCTATTACTGTACTACAAGCCTCGGCCTACCTCAGCACCAGTATACTTAATCTCTCCGGTCTGAATGCAAGCAGGGAATTTGCAGCCTACACACAACATTGCAATGAAGAATAACTTTGCTTAGTCGTTATACATCGTTTGCAATAGAATTTTCTCATTCATATTGTGTTTGAATTTGGGCTTAGGAAGTCGGACAGAATAATCTAAGAATATGTTATGTTATTATGACCGAATCAGCTTAGCAATGCGGGACTCTTTAATTAAATTTAGCATTTGATTTTAGTTAATCTTATTACAAAGACAAAAGTTTTGATTGTAAAATATGCGAATATTTTATAATAAGCGAATTTTCAAAGAAAATATGATAATATTTTTTGTATTCCTCCCCAACGCCTGCTATAGCGCTGCTTCGGCCAACAGGATAAACTTTTCGACTTTCTTCCTCTCAGTCCTGCGTTTCTTCCTCTCAGTCCTGCGTTTCTTCCTCTCAGTCCTGCGTTTCTTCCTCTCAGTCCTGCATTTTTTCCTCTCAGTCCTTCGTTTCTTCCTTTCACTCCTGCGTTTCTTCCTCTCAGTCCTGTATTTCTTCCTCTCAGTCCTGAGTTTCTTCCTCTCAGTCCTGCGTTTCTTCCTCTCACTCCTGCGTTTCTTCCTCTCAGTCCTGCGTTTCTTCCTCTCAGTCCTGCGTTTCTTCATTCTCTTCATCCCGATGGCGTCCATGGAACGACACTTGAATTGGCCCTGCTCTATCCTGTTTCAGTTCATCCACATTTTGTTGACACGATCGTTTTAGTACACAATCATTAATTTTCTCGGCCTTTTCTGGTTTGATTCGGTCTCCGCCATGCGTAATTTTTGGGCTACAGGAGCCCAAGCGTCTGCTTACCAGTTAAAGGCGCTTTTTGGACTAGTTTTGGAGCACTGAAAATAGTCCAGAAGACTGCGCATGTTCTATTGTACATATCCTCGAGGATCATGGTTATTGAGCAAAATTTCGTTTTGTTTGGTGCGACAAATTTTATTTTAGTTCGTGCAGCAAATTTAAGTTCGGTTGATTTCACAAGTCGTAGTTTTTAATAATTTTATGCGTTTGATGGACGCTCTTTATATATGCGTCTGGCGGAGCGCGTTTCACGGTATCGAAAAAGCGGTCAAGCGGTGTCGAAATATAGAAGAAAAATTACATTAATTTTATTTGAGTGGATACTAATCGAAATTTTTTTGAAATTGAGAGACGAAATCTAAAATTGATCCCCACAGAGTAAAAGTCTACGAGGAATTCGAGCTCCCGCAACACAGCGCTGTTGATTTCTAGGATGAAAAAAGCAGATTTAGATTCGTTAAGTTTTGTTTACGCAACAATTATCGGTGTAAAATTATAAATTCTCCGCCACAATGACTAAATAGAAGAAAATTAGTAAAACACACGTAATTCATTGAAACAGTTGAATACTCAACGTTAGTTCTTTTAAACTGGACATCGCTGGAACTCGCACAAAGAAATGTATTGGTTATTGTGTAGCAACCATCCTATCTTCTTGATTTAGTCCACCATAGAAATAGGCTAATTTTTGGTCAACTTGGTAAGATGAATTTTATTCATGTGAGTTCATCACCAGCTCAATCTCTGTAAACCATAAACTGGATGGCCGTAATCAACTAAGCATCTCCTAAACCTCTGTGTATTTCGTTAATTTTTGATCGGATTTTAGCTACCAGGGCCTATGCTTTCGAAAAAAGTCAAGAGATCATAAGTTCATCAGCCAATCATTGACAGCCTTTCAAGCTAAATCCACCAATCATAGACAAGAAAATAGAGCGTATATAAGTACTTACGTTCACTTAGCGAGTTTTGAAAGTATGGCCCCTGATCTTTACAATTGTTCAAACAGATCACACTACATGCATTTAGCACTGATAAGCTCTGGTGCTGGCCCAAACTGAGTCAGGATGACCCATACAAATGTAAAAATAACGTCGCAGTTGGGACAAAGAGGTATATTTCTGTGTGATTACAGTCACTATAAACCTGTTGTGCGGTTTGAATATGACTTTTATGACATACAGCTGTGTGTTTGCTGTGTGTGTTCACTTGCATGTGTAGTATGACAAAATGTGGAACATTGTGTGTATAAAAATATTTTTAGGAGAAGGGCGACAAGCAGAGAACATCAACTATTTTTTCACATGTTTTGCCTCCAGTATTGCTACGCGTCTCTAGGCACCAGTATTGGTACGCGTCTCTTGGCACCAGTATTGGTACGCGTCTCTTGGCTCCAGTATTGAGGGTTCAGTGAACGTGATTTTATAGAAGACCACAGCACCACTTACGACCACCGCACCACTTACGACCACCGCACCACTTACGACCACCGCACCACTTACGACCACCACACCACTTACGACCACCGCACCACTTACGACCACCGCACCACTTACGACAACCGCACCACATACGACCACCGCACCACTTACGACCACCGCACCACTTACGACCACCGCACCACTTACGACCACCGCACCACTTACGACAACCGCACCACATACGACCACCGCACCACTTACGACTATCGCACCACTTACGACCGACAGAAGGTATGAAATGAAACACGATTATTCGTTGTTCGTTTGTGTATCTCAAAACGCAGAGTTGCTGCAAAAAAAAAACAATTCTCAGCCTAAAAAATTAAGTTCAAACTTCCCTAAGTTCAACCTCAACTAAGTTCAAACGTCCCTAATTTCAGACTTCCCTAAGTTCAAACTTTCCTAAGTTCAACCTTTCCTAAGTTCAACTTTCCCTCAGTTCAACCTTCCCTAAGTTTAACCTTTCCTCAGTTCAACCTTCCATAAGTTCAAACTTCACTAAGCTCAAACGTGCCTGTGTTCAAACTTCCCTAAGCTCAAACTCTCCGAAAGTTCAAACTCCCCTAAGTTCAAACTTCCCTAAGTCAAACTCCCCCAAGTTCAAACTTTCCTAAGTTCAAACTTTCCTAAGTTCAAACTTCCCTCAGTTCAACCTTCCCTACATTCAACCTTCCCTACATTCAACCTTCCCTACATTCAACCTTCCATACGTTCAACCTTCCCTAAGTTCATCCTTCCATAAGTTCAACCTTCCCTAAGTTCAACTTTCCATAAGTTCAAACTTCCCCAAGTTCAAACTTCCCTAAGTTCAAACTTCCCTAAGTTCAAACTTCCCTAAGTTTAAACTTCCCTAAGTTCAATCCTATATTAAACATGGCGCCTGTTAAGCCCAAACTTAATTGCTAATTAAGCTATTCATTTAACGATTAACTTAAACACCTCAACGATTGCCAAATAATCCATCATGAATTTTTAATTATACTTCGGTAAACATTTTAACTCGTAAAATTCAACTCAACAATTCATACATACAAAAATGTTGTATTCTTAAACTTTGCTGTAAATTTGTAGCTTCTCTTATGTTCCAATGCAGAGAAAAATAAATTTTAATCCTATGTCCATATAAGCTTTTGAAGGAGGAAGGTATAATATGTATGCTGGTAGATAGGTAGAAGGTAGAATATATGTATGCTGGTAGAAAATCTATGGCAGGTAGACAATATACTGAATGGGACCAATCTACGGAAGATAGATCGAATAAAAAAGGTGGACAATTTACAGCTAGAAGGGGATTATCTACCATGTAAGATTTGCAATCTACTCAGCAAAGCGGGCAATCTACCACATAAGATGGACAATCTGTTAGAGAAGGTGACAATTTACTCTGAATAGTCGACTATCTATAACTCCAGAAGTAGACAATTTCCCATGAAAGGTGAACGATCTACCACGCAAGATGTGCAAGCTATTTCAAAAAAGGAGAAAGTAAAACGCTTGGTTGACAATCTACTAAGAAAGGCAGTCAATCTACTTTAGAATGTGTACACTTTACAACTTTACTCCAAAACTGGACCGTTAACCGCTCGAGTTGGGCCGTGAATTCTACCACTCTCGAAGACAATCTACTCGTGTAGATTAAATTCTACCTCGTCAGGTGGACGTCTCGTGTCAAGTATCTTAAATGCTAAATGAAGTTCGTAAATAGTTCGACAAATAATCTTTATTTAGTCAGCAATTAATGAGTGTTTCACGTATTTAACATCATGTGTTAACCCTCAAGTAGGGTTCAAGGGGAAGTGTTAAACCTCAAGGTTCACTGGGGAAGTGTTAACTCTCAAGTAGGGTTCACATGGGGAAGAGTTAAACCTTAAGGTTCACGGGGGAAGTGTTAACCCACAAGTAGGATTCACGGGGGGAGTTCACCCATAACTTAAGGAACATGGGGCACGTTCATTCTCACTCGCGGGGTTCACTAGAGGGTTTAGTCCCAACGTGAGGGGTTTTAATCCCAACGTGAGGGGGATAAGTCAAAACGAGAGAGGATTGAGCCCCAGAGTGATCATCTTGAGGTGAATTCCGTGAGATGAAGATTCCCCTTTGTTTGGGTGGTGCAGGGTGTAAATTGGCAGAAACTGGGGTTCATTAAAAAATTGCTAGCTGCTCGCATTTGTAAAACTTTTGTGCCTAGAAAACAACATCAACAATAAAAGAAACCCACATTCTATTTTTGTAGTTGTGTCGACTTAAATAGATAACAAGATTTTTTATGGACATCATTATAAATTATTTTTTTAATGAACACTTTATCTAAAAATGGCGAATTTGAATAATATTCAACAAAGAGAATAATATACTGGTTGGATCTACTCGGGCAAGTAGCGTGATACCATCAATACAACTTCAACCGTGTGGTGATTTCGGTGGTGATGCTGAAAAGGTGATTAACGCAGAGTGTTCATAAAGAGGAATTCCAACCTTCTGTCCGCACACTATGGGAGTAGAAAGTGGTTTAACGAGAAAGGGACCCTGAGGAGGGGTTGTGAACATGAGGTCCACATGGAGTCCTTCAGGAAAATGAAGGAAGTTAGAGCCTGTCAATGATCATCCCACAAATTCTAAAAGAAACGTTTCCTGATATTAGAAAAATCAACACAAGGTTGAAGTGCTGATAAAATTGCCATGTTTTGCATAAACTTGCTATTTGCCTTAAATTCTTCTATCGGATGAAATGAACGGTTGGACTTTGAAGGGAACAGATAGTGTGACTGACAGGATAATTGGACCATCGGGAGAAGAGGGCCGTAGGACTTTTAAAGAAACGGATAGTATGACTGGCAGGACCGTTGAACTATCGGAAGAAGGGGCCCTAAGACTTTGAAAGTAACGGGCTGCATGACGGGCAGACTACGAGCTCTCGACAGGCAGACTACGAGCTCTCGACAGGCAGACTACGAGCTCTCGACAGGCAGACTACGAGCTCTCGACAGGCAGACTACGGGCTCTCGACGGGTTCGTGGTCGCGGTGATGGTTCTTGATAGCCTCCCAGTCGATGTCGGGCCGGGCGAGAGCAGCGATCCGCTGCGGGAAGCCATTATGAGACTCAATGATAAATTGAATGGATCATGCTATTTTCTATGAAATTTTCTGCGAAATGCAAATGCAAATTCTATGCAAATTTCTGCGAAATTCAATTAAACTAGAGAGCCCGTCATCAAAATTAAGATACAATAGATAAAAACTTCTAAGACATTTTCAGGTCACAAGAAAAGGTAGCGACACTCACCTCCTTCCAGGTGCCGGTGGAGGGCGTGACGTGGTAGAGGTAGAAGGCGTAGATGGGCGGGCTGAGCAGCGTGGTGAGGGCGATCAGCCACCCGATCACGTGGATGTACGTCGGGAACTGGTACGACACGTACGTCGGGTTCGTCCACATGACAAGGTTCAGCATGAACACCGTCTGCGGGGGAAGGTACTCGAGGTATTACGTAGAAGGCATGAGATGGAAGCGATAAGGATGGAGGTAGCCCAATCTGCGTAGAGGGCACGTCAAGTGGTAAGTGGCATTCTTTAAAGGCAGTAACAAATTCTATATGGACAGTTCACTGATACCCACGAAACTGACAAAAGGGGTGTACTCACGAAGGCGAAGCAGTATGTTTACTCACGAATTAGACGAAACGGACGATGTACTCACGAAGGTGACGAAGGGGGTGATGTATTTCCAACAGAGCTTCCACCAGATGAAGGGGTAGTAGCCAATCATCTCCTTGACCATTTCCATCCAGCGGTCAACCCCCAAGAACCAGCCAATCGCGATGCACTCCATGCACATCAGTCCAATCACGCACATGCCTGCTGCCGCGTATGAGTCCAGCAGTTGGAACACGTACATGCCGCCCTGCACACGCACATGGAGTCTCAGAAACACGTACATGGAGTCTGAGTTACACTACCCAGAAAATTTAGCTGATGGTAGCCAAATGAGGCAGATAACCAAGTTTACAGCAGCGAGTTGGGGGTTCGAAACCCGTAACATGTGAAAAATCTGGTTAAACTCGGCAAAAAAAAAAATGGGCGATAGGCCAACCTTGAATGATCAAAACTTCCCCCGAAATATTATCATATTCTCGTCAGATTAAATCAACCAAAAACCACCTCGAAATCATATGTAAGCCCCATAAATCTCATATGAACGAATAAGCGACACCTAAAAACCTGTAAGTCACCCATAAACTACCAATAAACCGCCTGTAAACACCAATAAGCTACCCGTCGACCACCCGTAAACCGCCTGTAAACCACCAATAAGCTGATCGTAAACCACCTGTAAATCACGCATTAATCACCAATAAACCACCTGTAACCTACCCGCAAACCACATGTACAGCAGCTATACAGGTCACCTGGGTGACGCAGGTCAGCCCCATCAGGTAGGAGATGATGCAGACTGCGGCGATGAAGGCCTCCTTGTTGCGGCGCAGGTACTTAGGCCACTGGTCCACGATGGCGGTCACGAAGCCCTCGATCGTGCAGAACTGCCCAGCATCGGCACCATTAGAACCATTAGTACCATTGGCATCCTTATTACCATTTGCACCATCAAGCATCATCACCATGAACGCAATTATCACCAGACGCATCATTAGCACCACTTATGCAATTAGCATCATTGGAACCATCATCACCATCATCACCATTAACGCCATTAACAACATCATCTCCATCGTCATCATTAGCATCATAAATAATATTATGATAGAGAACGACACAACATCAACCACTTCAATTTAATAACCTCAATATTATGGCTCACCATCATCGCGATGATTGGCGCTAGTATTGAGGTGTATCGGCCAGTATTTCCCCAATTATTGGTCAATATGCCACAAGTATTACTCCGAGTATTGACCCAAGTAATGGCCCATTATTGCTCCAAGTATTGCTCCAAGTATAGCCCCACGTATTGTCCTAAATATTGCCCCAAGTATTGCCCCAGTATTGCCCCGCGTCCCCACTAAGGCACCTGGGAGTCGAGTCCCAGCATGACGAACATGAGGAAGAAGAGGGCGGACCACAGCGGGGACACGGGCAGCTGCAGCACCGCTGAGGGGTACGCCAGGAACGCCAGACCTGGCCCTGTGATGTTAAATAAGCATATTCATTGATTAAAGACGTGGTATTAGTTAATAATATATATTTAATTGCTCCTTTGATGTTAATTAATTTTGAGGAAAGCCAGTACGGAACATGGTTTTTGTTGTAACTAATGGTAATTTAGAGAGGTTATTAACAGACTGCCTTACTGGATTGGAAGAACTGTATTGGAAGTATTATCTGCATTGAATAAGGATATAAACCATGCATTGTAGTTACGGTATATAATAGAAATAATATGATAGAAACAACATACTCGTACTCTGAGATATTCATAAATTTAGGAACTCCATCTGAAGCTGTTACTTGGGTCATGGGTTATCGGGTCCTATGGGTCATTCTTGAGCACCCCACCATTAACCATTAACGACCCCCCAGCAAGGGCCATTCAATCGGGGAGGGGTCTTCCCATTAATTAACCATCAAGAACCCTGACCTGAGGCCGCCACCTCGGAGACGGATCCCCCCATTAATTACCAAGAACCCCCCCCTGAGGGCGCCATTTTGCAGATGGATCACCCATTAACCACCAAGAACCCCCACCTTATGCCCCACCCTGCATGCAGATGGATTCCCCTTTATTAACCCCCAAGAACCCCCACCTGAGGCCGCCACCTCGGATATGGGTTTCTTCTGCTGCTCCGCCATGAAGCCCACGACGCTGAAGATGACGAAGCCAGCGAAGAAGGACGTCGAGGAGTTGATGGTGCAGAGCAGAACGGAATCCCTGAGCACTCAAAAACATAAGTGGGACGGTCATGTTGTCACAATAGTGACACACTTTCCAACCTACAACACAAGCGGTAGCCAAGATACGCTCTTTGCCAAACCAAACTGAGCCAGGATGACCCACGCAAGCGCTAAAATTGTATCACAATTTTTACGAAGTTTGACTCATTTCTGTGAACGTCTTGGCTTTTGACTCACGGGAGAGGGAATAGTTTAACCCATGTTAAGGGGGTTGTGTTAACACGCAATGCGCCATGTACTAATGAGGCTGATCGAAGGGTTGGACACTTTGAAGAGTTGGGGACTAGGGGGACTGAAGGGGTCGATAGTGTAAAATGACCTAATGGGTCTAGGGAAACAATGAGCCAATCGGGCTATGCATCAATGGGATCAATAGTTAAAGCGGGCCTATGGACGTAGTGAAATGATTGGCCAAGCGGTCCTATGGACCTAGTAAAATGCTTGGCCTTGTGGGCTCATGGATCTAGTGAAATGATTGGCCAGGCAAACCCATGGACCTAGTGAAATGATTGGCCAGGCAAACCCATGGACCTAGTGAAATGATTGGCCAAGCGGGCCCATGGACCTAGTGAAATGATAGGCAAAGCGGATTCCAACATTCTTCAAAAACACTTTACACTTATAGTTCAGTTAATCGAATATAATTCTAAGAGAGAATAAGAAATTCCCGAGAAAGTAATACTCAAAAGATATTTATCGTGAAAATTACGCGGAAGTAATTGATACAACGGGTGTTGTGCCCCGAACCTGTAGCAGTTGTTGGAGAACCTGTTGTATGAACCAAGGGCGATGAGAGAACCCAGCACCAGAGCGTAGGACCAGCCCACCTGCGAGCACGCCTCCATCCACACCTGCAACCGCAGAACCAAACTGAACCATGGCGCATAATTTGAACCTTATTAAGTAATGGGAGCCGTGGTTTATAATGTAAACCTTCATACATAATGAGAACCGTCATACATAAGCTGAACTTCATGCCACTCGTGCCACTCACGCCAGTCACGCCACTCATGCCACTCACGCTGATGTTCTTCAGCTTGCTCATGTCAGGGATGAGGTAGTACTTGATCCCTGTGGCAGCCCCAGGCAGCGTCACTCCCCGGATGAAGAGGATGAACAGCAGCACGTAGGGGAAGAGGGCCGTGAAGTACACCACCTGCGGGGGAGAGGGAGGTGGTACATCAGCACATAGGGGAAGAGGGCCGTGAAGTACACCACCTGCGGGGGAGTGGGAGGTGGTACATCAGCACGTAGGGGAAGAGGGCAGACCCACCTTGCCGGTCCACTTGACCCACCTTGCCGGTCCACTCGACCCACCTTGCCGGTCCACTTGACCCACCTTGCCGGTCCACTCGACCCACCTTGCCGGTCCACTTGACCCACCTTGCCGGTCCACTTGACCAACCTCTCCGGTCCACTTGACCCACCTTGCCGGTCCACTTGACCCACTTAGCCCGCCCTCTTTGACCCACCTTGCCGGTCCACATGACTCACCTTGCTGGTCCACTTGACCCACCTTGCCGGTCCACTCGACCCACCTAGCCCGCCCTCTTGACTCATCTTGCCGGTCCATTTGACTCACCTTGCCGGTCCACTTGACCCACCTAGCCCGCCCTCTTTGACCCACCTTGCCGGTCCACATGACTCACCTTGCTGGTCCACTTGACTCACCTTGCCGGTCCACTTGACCCACCTTGCCGGTCCACTTGACCCACCTTGCCGGTCCACTTGACCCACCTTGCCGGTCTACCTGACCCACCTTGCCGGTCCACATGACCCACCTTACCGGTCCACTCGACCCACCTTGCCGGTCCACCTAACCCACCTTGCCGGTCCACTTGACGCCCTTCCAGATGCAGAAGTAGCACATGACCCACGCCAGCAGGAGGGTGAGCGCCAGCTCCCAGCGGATGGTCCCGGGCTCCTCGATGCCGGGGGAGATCTGGAGGGCGCGGCGGCTGCCAAAAGCGCATCACATTAAAATGTGGGTCAGAATAACCCACTTTGTGTAGTCTAAAGACATAAGTTTTTCGGCCTTCTTGCCCGATTAAAAGTCAACCTAATTTTATTTTACTCTTTAGAACCCTGCCGTGACTCAGGCAACCGAGTCTCGTAACAATCCTCCTCTCACCCACATACCCCAGTTCTCACTCCCAGAACTCCTCGATTTGGCTGGGGAGGTCGGTTAGATGAAATTATGTTAGGCTAGGTTCATTTAAGTTTGGTTAGGTTAGGTTAAGCTAGGCTAGATCAAGTTAGGATAGGTTAATTTAAGTTAGGTTAGGTTAGGTCACGTTGGCTAGATTAGGTTAGGAAAGGTTAATTTAAGTTAGGTTTGGTTAGGTCACGTTGACTTTATTAAACGTTAGGTTTGGTTAGGTTAACATAGGCTAGATCAATTATGGATAGGTCAAGTTGCTCACTCCCAGAACTCCTTGATGGGGTCGGTGAGGTCGGTGACCAGAACCCTGGACATGTTGCGGACCTCGCAGAAGGTTTGGTTGTAGGTCATGTTGTACATCTCCGTCCAGCACGACAGGTTGTCGCGCTCGTAAGGGTTCACACACGTCGCCTGGTTCCACCAGTTGTCGCAGTTACCCCACGGTAGCTCTGGGTGGTGGATAAGGATGGATTTGGATTAAGGTGGATACGTGCGGCCTTTAAAGATGGTTTACGATGGATACATGCGCCTAATACAGATGTATTAAGATGAATGCACGCGTCAAATGAAGATGTATTAAGATGAATGCACGCTTCTAATAAAGATGGATTAATTGAATGCACGTGTCTGATAGAGATTAATTAAGTGGATGCACGCGTCTAATAAAAATTGATGATTAAAATGGAAACATACGTCAATGATTAGTATGGATGTCTGCGACTAATAAGTAGTATTGTTTTCACCCGTTGTCGCAGCTGCCCTACAATAGTTCTCGTGGAGAAATGGAGTGGATAAAGATGGCTCAAGATGGATGCGCGCTTCTTACGAGATTAACTGGATAAAAAGATCCATCACGGCAGTTTGTGTTGGATTGAGTTTAAGAACAGATAAAATTATGGGAAATTATACGGCAGTAAGATTCAGGCGACTGTAGGAGCGGATCAGCATGACCCACCTGACTGTAGGAGCGGATCAGCATGACCCACCTGACTGTAGGAGCGGATCAGCATGACCCACCTGACTGTAGGAGCGGGTCAGCATGACCCACCTGACAATATAATATAATATAATAAATATAATAATAATATCTAATTCAACAACAACTAGTGAATTATTGCATTTATAATTGGGCCGATAATTACACTATTAATTAAACTGCTTATTAGATTGCTAACTAGGTCAAATCATCAGGTCATATCAGTAAAGTTTTTTAAATTAGTCATTTATATTGAAGATTTGCAATAACTATTATTATTGATTATTAAATTAATGAAATCAACGCTGTTCATCAGTTGAATTATTGCACTTATAATTGGACCGATAAGTACACATTCAATCAAACTATTTATTAGACTGTGTATTAGAATTCTAATTAGTTTGCCAGGTCATATCAATAAAGAATTTTTTGAAAATTACAGTCGTTCATATTGAATATTTGTTATAACTATCATTATTAATTATAAAATTAACGAAATCACCGCTTTTCATCATCAGTAGAACTCGTTCCGCGTTAGCCACGCCCCAGCAGTCATATTACAGGGCCCCATAAATAAAGGCCTTAGAATCCATCGATAAGGCAAATGCACTTTATAGTGCATTTTCTCATTTATGGAAAAAATGCACTATTGTGCTCGCCATGTCCGTCCGTCCGTCCGTCCGTCCGTCCGTCTGTCTGTCCGTCCGTCCGTCCGTCTGTCTGTCCGTCCGTGATTTCACGTTGTTATCGGTAACAATAAACAACGAGCTTTTAGTATGAGAAAATGTGGTTGCAACTAGAGAGTGATGATTCAAAATTTTCGTCGACGAGAAAATGCGCTCTCTGTCACTCACTGCAGTGAGTACTGAGTTATATTTTTATAGTATACTATGTAAATAAATCCTATATTTATCCTAACCCTGTTATAGGATTACAGTAGGTGACAAGTTCCTACCTTACAGAAGGCCAGCTGGTGACACCCCACCATTACAGATGGCCAGCTGGTGACACCCCACCTTTACTTATGGCCAGCTGGTGACAACCCCACCTTTACAGATGGCCAGCTGGAGACAAGCCCCACCTTTACAGATGGCCAGCAGGAGACACCCCTCCTTAACAGATGGAGACAAGCCCCACCTTTACAGATGGAGACAAGCCCCACCTTTACAGATGGCCAGCTGGTGACACCCCATCTTACAGATGGCCAGCTGGTGACAAGCCCCACATTTACAGATGGCCAGCTGGTGACACCCCATCTTACAGATGGCCAGCTGGTGACAAGCCCCACATTTACAGATGGCCAGCTGGTGACACCCCACAGGTAGGGGATGAGGAACGCCCCTGTGGGGAAGAGGGGGACTTAGGGAGCAGGTAGGGGATGAGGAACGCCCCTGTGGGGAAGAGGGGGACTTAGGGAGCAGGTAGGGGATGAGGAACGCCCCTGTGGGGAGGAGGGGGATTTAGGGAGCAGGGAGATTTAGGGGGCAGGTAGACGCCCCTGTGGGGAAGAGGGTCTACAGGTAGGGAATAGGAAGCAGGTAGGGAATAAGGAACTTTTATTTGGATGAGGAAATTGAGGGGAAATCGGCGACGAATAAAGTCCCTGAGAGTAAAGGGGGGAAGGGGAAGGCAGTGGATAAACATGTAGATCGAGAATGATAACTAAAATTACGAATGATCAATCGTTGTGAATGATATTTTATGAATATTTGTCCCCAAATATTGGTCGCCTCGAAAAAAAGGTGTAAGCGTTACTGGCGAGCAAATTCAGATGTCAAATCTCTCCATGGAGTTACTCCACGAAAAGGATATTCTATCTCCTTTTAAATGATTATCCACAAAACTGGAAGCCAAATGGCGTTACGCCTTATCCCGACAACATGCTTGCCAGATGGCCTAAAAAACGGCCATGTCCGCGGACAAAAAAGGCCAAAAAAGGCCCATAAATTGTTATATACTGGTGCACATACGTCATTTCTGGTGTACAAATTCTTTTATCATTTTTTACGCTTTTTCAAATTTAATACGAAGTACCGAAATCATAAATTTCAGCCGGCCAGCAATAAAAAAAATCTAAACCGCGGAATATGTCCGATAAAAAAAACATTTGCAATCTTGCACGACATTCATCGGCCACCTTATCTTTGAATTGCTTCAATACAATGAAAGAGGTATAAATATCGCTCATTATCATAATTTCCATCATTACAGAGATAGTAATAAGTGCCTAAAGCAAGAGCCTAATGGTGTCCGCCTAAAAAATAACTGAAGTAAGTGAGATAAAATAAATAAAAAATAATAAATATAAGTAAATATATAAATAATAACAAAAAAAATAAATAATAAATATAATAAAAAAATAATTAAATAAAAAATATTAAATGTTAGGTCCCCCGAGACCGAGAGTGAGATTATCACTAATTTATGTGTATAAAGTGTACCACAATGTGGTACATGGCAGGTACCACAATACAGGCACCACAGTGCGGTACATGGCAGGTACCACAATACAGGGCACCACAGTGCGGTACATGGCAGGTACCACAATACAGGCACCACAGTGCGGTACATGGCAGGTACCACAATACAGGGCACCACAGTGTGGTACATGACAGGTACCACAATACAGGGCACCACAGTGTGGTACATGACAGGTACCACAATACAGGGCACCAC
>NW_025941702.1:35096-50878 GCF_000764305.2 Hyalella azteca
CCCGCAACCCACCTCCCCCGTTCTTGTAGCAGAGGTAGGGGAAGCGCCAGACGTTGCCGATGCCGATGCAGTTGCCCACGAGGGAGAGGATGAAGTCCACGTGGTTGGACCACGTGCCTCGTGCCTCCACGTGGGCCTTCTTCTCTTGGGCCGTCATCCCCCCCGCCTTCATCTCCCCCATCTCCACCGTCCCCCCTTCTGACTTGCCCACTTCCCCCGCCATCGCGACTTTTTATTTCAGTACCCCTTGAAAAATTTTCTTTTTACAATCGGGGACAATTTTCTATCGGATTTTTAGGGGAAACAACGCTACGTATTTCGGTCGTTAGGAAAAATAGGGGAAATTTGAACAAAAAATGTACCGATTTGTTAGTGATTCCTGCACTAGTGAATAAAATTTGTGATGAACTTTATCAGGATAACTATAGCAAATATATAAAATGAACGTCAAAATAACTTCAATTCAAATAATTCAAAAATAGAAAGTGCGAAAATCTGCAAACGTGCACAGCAGTACAGTGCACAGCAGTACAGTGCACAGCAGTGCAGTGCACAGCAGTACAGTGCACAGCAGTACAGTGCACAGCAGTACAGTGCACAGCAGTACAGTGCACAGCAGTACAGTGCACAGCACCACAGTTCTGGCAGCACAGCACTGCAGCTGTCGCTCGTTTAAGTGTCGTCGCCTGGGAGCTTCGTGCTGTGCTTGTTTGCGTAACTAGTTACGAGCGGTATCTGCTTACGTGTTACTAGTTACATGTTACTAGTTACGAGGGCTATCTAGTTACGTGTTACTAGTTACATGTTACTAGGCACATGTTACTAGTTACATGTTACTAGTTATGAGGTCTGTCTGGTTACATGTTACTAGGCACATGTTACTAGTTACGAGGTCTGTCTGGTTACATGTTACTAGGTACAGGTTACTAGTTACATGTTACTAGTTACATGTTACTAGTTACGAGGGCTGTATGGTTACGTGTTACTAATTACATGTTACTAGGTACATGTTACTAGTTACATGTTACTAGTTACGAGGGCGTCTGGTTACATGTTACTAGGTACAGGTTACTAGTTACATGTTACTAGTTACATGTTACTAGTTACGAGGGCTGTATGGTTACGTGTTACTAATTACATGTTACTAGGTACATGTTACTAGTTACATGTTACTAGTTACGAGGGCCATCTGGTTACGTGTTACTGGTTACGTGCTACTATTTACGATGGCTATCTAGTTACGTGTTACTAGTTACGAGGGTTATCTGGTGACGTGTTACTAGTTACATGTTACTAGTTACGAGTGGTATCTGGTTACATGTTACTAGTTACGTGTTACTAGTTACGAGGGCTGTCTGGTTACGTGTTACTGGTTACGAGGACTATCTAATTACGTGCTAGTTACATGTTACTAGTTATGAGGGCTATCTGGTTACATGTTACTAGTTACAAAAAGCTTCTACTTACTAGTTACGTGTTACTAGTCACGAGGAATATCTGGTTACGTGTTACTAGTTACGTGTTAATAGTTACGTGTTACTAGTTACGTGTTACTAGTTACATGTTACTAGTTACGAGGGCTATCTTGTTATATGTTACTAGTTACAAAAAGCTTCTACTTACTAGTCACATGTTACTAGTTACGAGGGCTACCTAGTTACGTGCAAGTTACGTGTAACTAGTTACGAGTGCTCTCCTGTTACGTGTTATTAGTTACGAGGGCTATCTAATTACGTGCTAGTTACATGTTACTAGTTACGAGGGCTATCTAGTTACGTGCTAGTTACGTGTAACTAGTAACGAGTGACCTCTGGTTACGTGTTACTAGTAGCGTGTTACTAGTTACGAAGGCTATCTAGTTACGTGCTAAATACGTGTAACTAGTTACGAGGGCTATCTAGTTACGTGCTAGTTATATGTTACTAGTTACGAGCTATCTAGTTTCATGCTAGTTACATGTCACTAGTTACGAGGGCTATCTGGTTATGTGTTACTGGTTACGAGGGCTATCTGGTTACGTACTAGTTACATGTTACTAGTTACATGTTAATAGTTACATGTAACGAGTTACGACATATTGCTAGCTTTGGTATGCTTCTTGTTACGACGGCAAACTAGTTACAGCAGCAAACTAGTTACAGTAGCAAACTAGTTACAGCAGCAAACTAGTTACAGTAGCAAACTAATAACAGCAGCAAACTAGTTACAGCAGCAAACTAGTTATAGCAGCAATCTAGTTACAGCAGCAAACTAGTTACAGCAGCAAACTAGTTACAGAAACTAGTTACAGCGGCAAACTAGTTACGACGGCAAACTAGTTACAGCGGCAAACTAGTTTTAGCGTCAAACTAGTTACAGCAGCAAACTAGTTACGGCGGGAAACTAGTTACAGCAGCAAACTAGTTACAGCAGTAAACTAGTTACAGCAGCAAACTAGTTACAGCGGCAAACTAGTTACAGCGGCAAACTAGTTACAGCGGCAAACTAGTTACAGCAGCAAACTAGTTACAGAATAACTAGTTACGGTGGCAAACTAGTTACAGCGGCAAACTAGTTACAGCGGCAAACTAGTTAAGTTACTATTCAGTTACGAAGGACATTCAGTAACGATGGACATTCAGTTAAGACGGACATTCGGTTACGATGGACATTCAGTTACGATGGACATTCAGTTACGATGGACATTCAGTTGCGACGGACATTCAGTTACGGCAGACATTCAGTTACGACGGACATTCAGTTACGATGGACATTCAGTTACGATGGACATTCAGTTACGACGGACATTCAGTTACGATGGACATTCAGTCACGATGGACATTCAGTTAGGATGGACATTCAGTTACGACGGACATTCAGTTACGATGGATATTTAGTTACGATGGACATTCAGTTAACACGGACATTCAGTTACGATGGACATTCAGTTACGATGGACATTCAGTTGCGACGGACATTCAGTTACGATGGACATTCAGTTACGACGGACATTCAGTAACGATAAACATTCAGTCTTCATTTATTAACAATTTCATTCATAAAAAGCAAATATACAAATCAAAATCCGCTGCAAAACACAATATATAAATTCACAAGAAAATACATTGAAACAAATGAATTTATATATGCGGTACTCATCGTATATCTTTTCCCTCGCGACATCATTGCTTTATCGAATTAAATTGCTTAAATAAAGATGAAATTCACGTGAAAAAATAGAATGTATTGTATTTTTATGCATAGTAAATATTAATGGATAACCGCGGCGGAATATAGTAATTTCTTCAGGGATAGAACGGGTCCAGGAGCGCGACACACAACCTGCCTGCACGAGTGTCAGCGACACACTGAGCTTAAACTGTCTTAACGAGGCGGCTTCCTGAGGGGAACTGGCTGATGAGGGTAGCCCGCCCTCTGCGCCCAGCCACGTGGCGGAAGACCTCAGCCACCGGGGCTTGGTTGGACAGGCATATGGCTGAATTAATGGAATGTGTGCACAGCCATATGGCTGAATTAATGGAATGTGTGCACAGCCATATGGCTGCATATGGCTCTGACATATGAAAGTACATACATATATATGTTCTTTCAAGCAGGTTTCATTGAAGACCAAAGAATTTGTTTTATTCGCAATTTTCTTATTAGTTTTTTTGATATATCGAACAATATTTTTAGTTTGAACTGGCAAATCGAAAATCAGGCTATCGATTGACATTTTTATTTCGTTAACGACGTTTCGAATGTTTCTATCATTTATTATCAAGTTAAAAGGCGCATTGAGTAATGGAATGAAAACTGCGAATAAAACAAATTCTCTGGTCTTCAATGAAACCTGCTTGAAAGAAGAAATTCTGCCAACCTATACTAATATATATATTTTAGATGGCAGAATTTGTTGATTTATACGCGTGCGATTAACGACCAGAGAAATAGTTGATTTAAATTATCAAAGAGTCGGACAATTCTTCAGATGACGTTGGTAGATCGAAAGGAATATATCAGGAATACCCTCACCCCATATCCTCACCCTACCCTCACCATACCCTCACCCCATACCTTCACTCTACCCTCACCCTCCTCACCCTACTCTCACCCCATACCCTCACGCCATACCCTCGCCCCATACCCTCACCCCATATCCTCACCCTACCCTCACCATACCCTCACCCCATACCTTCACTCTACCCTCACCCTACCCTCACCGTACCCTCACCCCCTACCCTCACCCTACCCTCACCCCATACCCTCACGCTACCCTCACTTTAGCTTCATTTCACGCCGGTCATTATTTAACGCTCATGAGCCTCTCAATGACTCCCATGCTCTACCCCGGCCGTGAACTGCACGGAGGACTTCATTAATTCTGTCAATTGCCGTTTCGGTCACCGTTGTTGCTGTTGTTATTGCTGTTGTTGCTGTTGTTGTTGTTGTTGTTGCTGTTGTTGCTGTTGTTGTTGTGGTTGCTGTTGTTGTTGTGGTTGCTGTTGTTATTGTTGTTGTTGCTGTAGTTGCTGTTGTTATTGTTGTTGTAGTTGTTGTTGTTGTTGCTGTTGTTGTTGTGGTTGCTGTTGTTGTTGTTGTTGTTCTTGTTGTCGCTGTTGTTGTTGTTGCTGTAGTTGCTGTTGTTAGTGTTGCTGTTATAGCTGTTGTTGCTGTTGCTGTTGTTGCTGTTGTTGCTGTTGTTGCTGTAGTTGTTGCTGTTGTTGCTGTAGTTGTTGCTGTTGTTGTTGTTGCTGTTGTTGCTGTTGTTGCTGTTGCCGTTTCAATCGTCGTTTCGGTCACCGTTGTTGCTGTTGTTGTTGCTATAGCTGTTGTTGTTGTTGTTGTTGTTGTCGCTGTTGTTGCTGTTGTTGCTGTTGTTGTTGCTATAGCTGCTGTTGTTGTTGTTGTTGTTGTCGCTGTTGTTGCTGATGTAGTTGTTGATGTCGCTGTTGTTGTTGCTGTTGTTGCTGTTGTTGTTGTTGTTGTAGCTGTTATTGCTGTTGTTAGTGTTGCTGTAGTTGTTGCTGTTGTTGCTGCTGTTGTTGCTGTTGTTGTCGCTGTTGTTGTTGCTGTTGTTGCTGTTGTTGTTGTTGCTGTTGTAGTTGTTGTTGTCGCTGTTGTTGTTGTCGTTGTAGTTGATGTTGTAGCCGCGCCTCATGCGTCTCTAATCTTTGTATGGCGATTTTCCTTATAATTTTTTGCGATCACTCAACAGTTATTTCTTATAATTTGTTCTGTTAAATTTGTACCCATTTTTCCATTAATATTTTTGTCTTTCGATTTTTGCTAGCATTTTCATCTAGAGAATCTATAACTAATCTTTCGTGATTAGTTATATTTTGGCATCTAAATTTGTGTTGTGATATTTATGAATAGTAATTTTGCTAGGAATAACTAGGCTTAAGTATTATTGCTACATCTTAAGTTTGTTATTCTTTGTTTACTGAACCTAAATCAGTTATCACGATCAGTTTGTTTCAGTGCGTGCCATCCGCTGGGTTCACTCGAGTTCACTTTAGGCTTATCTTGTGTTTATTTTGTGTTCTCATCAGTGCCTTCATATCAATGAAGTGCTAAAAATCTCAAGTTCACTTCCCTGCACGGCTACAGTTCGGTTGTCTGGCTGGCGCTGAAGTAAGAGCGTTCGGACGTCACCGTCGCGCTTACAATGTTGTTATTGTAGTTCAGTTCGCTTTCGAAGTGATCGTTAGCTATAAAAAATTCATTACAAGAACCAACACCAGGGGCCACGGATATAAACTAAAAAACCTGCGTTGGAACACATCCATGCGACAACATTTCTTCTCGCTTCGAGTCACCGACATGTGGAACAGCCTCCCTGATAGCATCGTTGACGCTCCGTGTATGAACATCTTCAAGAACAGAGTAGACGAAGCTATGCAGGAGCATATGTTCAGTCTTAAGATGCCTAGCAAATTACGGAGCAGGCAATAAGTCCAGCAGCTATCTCAATCAATCGTCAGCTATGGAAAGATCGGGTTCAAAAGGCCGGATCCCTTGTGAATCAAGCCACGAAAAGTACAAAAATCGGCAACAGGCCAAGGGCCATTTCTTCAGTGCCGACATTTCTATTCTATTTTAATTTATTACTCACATAAATCACCATATTTACATGCATTATAACTCACATGTGTTAACATATTTACATTCATTTTAACTCACATATATCATTATATATCCGTTCAATACATACTAAAAATTAATCAAAAATTACAAGCATGGTCATACATACGATAGTCCCAGAGGTACGATATTATCAGTGCAGTGCTTGCTGCCTAACGTAAAATACTGACAGAGGTGCAATATCGTCAAGTAGCAAAGCTTGCTGAAGAACGTAAAATACTGACAGAGGTGCTATATCGTCAAGTAGCAAAGCTTGCTGAAGAACGTAAAATACTGACAGAGGTGCGATATCATCAGCAGAAAGGCTTATTTCCGGACGTAAAATGGCCACAGAGGTACGATGTCATGGGTGTAAAGATTGCTGCCGGATGTAAAATAATATCGGAGATACAATATCGTCAGTATTACAGCTTTCTGCCGGATGTGCATTAGTGCCAGAGGTACGACGTTGTCAGTAGCAAGTAGCAAAGCTTGCTACCGGGCGTGCAATGGTGCCAGACGTACGACATCTTCAGGAGAAAAGCTTTCTACTGGGCCTGCAACAGTGCCAGAAGTACGACAACGTCAGTAGCAAAGTATTGGACTGGATGTTCAATGGTGATATAAATGGCTGGTGTGATGCTAGTTAAATTGAAACATGTAAGCATTTTTTGCGAATGCAATACACTGACTGTCTTTTGGCGTTTTCATAGTGAAATTATGAATCTCGTTGCCAGATATACAATATTGCTACAAGTAGGCAATATTACATACAATAGTATTGCCAGATATTACATATCCAACTAACAATAGCGTCAGCAGTAGCCATGCCAGGGGTACAATAGCGCCAGTAGTAAACCTGCCTGCCGGACGTACGATAGTCAGCGTTTCCGTCTCACTTCATTCAGGCAATGAGGGTCGCCAGGCCTCGACATCCGCCAGTGCCGGCTTGGCCATCACCGAGGTGATATGTACGCCGCTCACCGGATGCGCAGTTCTATGTTTTAAATGAATAACGAGCCCCAGGAATGCGGTACCCCATGGGGCGGATGTTGGGGAAGCTTCCGTGTGACCTGACCTGGAAAACTGAGGGCAATGGCACTGCCCGCAACATTTATGTACTCTTCTCGCGTCAATTTATAATAATGGTGAAGGTTAATAAATATACATATAACACGACACGAGCACAAAGCTCTAATACATGATATGAAAATGAAATTATTCCTAAAACAAATGTTAGAATATATTACATCGGTAGATGTAATACTTAAGTATATACATATTTTATAATTACCTTTATACTGAAGTACAGGAAAATACAGTGCGTGTATAAATATACAACAGCGTAATGTGAAAGGAAGAATTGATGACTTTTGTCTGATATAGGGTGATTCACGGGAGCTTCCTAATTTGAAAGCTCGATAAAAAAAAGCTAGTAAAGATATTATTACAACAAAAACTTTATCGTAAAATACACTTTTTGTATTTGTGTATAATTTAGTTTTAAAGATGACCTCGGACAAATGATGGCCCATGTAGTCAATGCGTTCAGTTAGTCGCTTTTCGGAGTTCGGTTCAACTCGCTGAAGCATATTGACGGGTATGTCGGCGATTGCTTTGCTTATGTTGTTCTTCAAACGAGGTGGGGTCCTTGGACAGTCATTTTAAACAATTAATGTAAGACAACCACATATGGGGTTAACTGGGCAGGGTGGCCCAGTGGTTAAAGTTCAGAGTATCAAGATTGGCGCAGAGAGGCGCGGGTTCGATCCCAGCTCTGTGCGCCAGTTTCTGGTCAGAATCGGCGAGGAGGCCGGGCGGTTAAGCACAGCAGAATTGTAGCAGTGAGTTGCGAGTTCGAGACCGCAAAATGCTGGGAATATTCTGCGATGTTAAGAATCGGCGAGAGGCCTACGGCCTAATAAACGCTGAAACCGCTATTATTATTATTATTGTTAATAGCGTGGTTCCATCCTGGGAAGGTGGGACACAGAACTAGGCTCCATGACTAGGTTCCATCCTGACCAGTATGACACAGAACTAGGCTACATGACTATATACGCTCCATGACTAGGCTATATGACTAGGCTCCATGACTAGGCTCCATGACTAGGCTCCATGACTAGGCTCCATGACTAGGCTCCATGACTAGGCTCCATGACTAGGCTCCATGACTGGGCTACATGACTAGACTCTATGACTAGGCTCCATGACTAGACTCCATGACTAGGCTCCATGACTAGATTCCATGACTAAGTTCCATGACTAGATTCCATGACTAGGCTCCATGACTAGGCTACATGACTAGACTCTATGACTAGGCTCCATGACTAGGCTCCATGACTAGGCTCCATGACTAGGCAGGTTGTATACTTAATACTTTCACGTATTTATGTGTCAAAACATTCACATTATTTATAAATATAACATATAAAAAACATATAATATAACAAAATGTGCGCAAAACTTCAATATAAATAATTTGTAAGCTTTTTTTCTGCTCAATGGATTACACTTGAGGCAAAATTTTCTAACGTAAATATCTCCTTTCAATTTAGTAAATATAATTCAATATTTAAATCTTCATATCTTATAATAACACAGATGCACAATATCATATATATAGTTGACCAGATTTTAAACATTTCTGACGGAATTTAAATTTTAAATAAATTTTCCAAACTTGCGTGGGATGAATGAAGAAATAAAGGCTGTTTCTTTTACACACATTCATTCTTTATGTGTTTTTCTTTTACGCACACACACTTTTTACAAACATACATTTTTTTAACTGTATTGTCAGTGTGAACCATACAAAGGCAGGAAGTGCATCGAAATTTGGACAAAGTCTCTCACTCATTACTGTGTCTGAGTGTTAATTAATTATTAATATTTTAACAATAATTAGTCAATAGTCAATTATATATTTTTAACAATAATTATTCATTAATAATAATTAATTCATGCATGATGGCAAATACAAAGTATGAATGAAATGTAAATATGAGCCTAGCCGCTGTGCATCTTATGAGGGTCTAAGCATACGAGGCAAGTTAATATACCGTATATAATGGTTATATAAGTTAATGTATGTGAAGATAATATAAGTTAATGTGTATTAAGATAATATAAGGCGTATAATAAGATAATATAAGTTAATGTGTATGAAGATAATATAAGGCGTATAATAAGATAATATAAGTTAATGTGTATAAAGATTATATAAGACGTATAATAAGATAATATAAGTTACTGTATAATAAGATAATATAAGTTAATGTATATGAAAATAATATAAGACGTATGATAATAGAATATACGTTAATGTATATGAAGATAATATAAGACGTATATGAAGATAGTATAAATAAATGTAAATGAAGGTAATATAAGTTAATGTTTAAAAGATAATATAAGACGTATACGTAATAATTTAATATAATAAGATAATAAACGTTAATGTATATAAAGGTAATATAAGACGTATAATATATAACGTATAACAGCATTGAAATATAACACTTGATTGATGGCAAATGCAAAGTCTGAATACGAAAATTTACAGCTTACGAGGCAAGTCATTTTACCGTATATAAAGATACATAAGCTGTACCGTATACAAGCTGAATAATGTATAACATCACAGAAATATAACAGTAGATACGCTGTGTAATCTATAATATCATTGAAATATAACACAATATAATATAATACTATATAACTTAACACTAAATAAGCTGTAGAACGTATAACACTAGATAAGCTGCATAACGTGTAACATCACAGAAATATAACACTGTATATATAAGTTGTATAATGTATAACATCACCGAAATAAAACACTATACAAGCTGTATAATGTATAATATCATAGAAATATAACACTATATAATATAACCCTATATAACATAACACTAAATAAGCTGTAGAACGTATAACACTATATAAGCTGTATAACGTATAACATCACATAAATATAACACTACTATATAAGCTGTATAACGTATAACATCACATAAATATAACACTATATAAGCTGTATAACGTATAACATCAGAGAAATATAACACTATATAAGCTGTATAACGTATAACCCTATATAATATAACACAATACAATATGACACTGTATAACAAAACACTATATAAGCTGTATAATATATAATATCACAGGAATATAACACTGTATAAGCTGTATAATGCATAACATCATTGAAATATAACACTATATAAGCTGTATAACGTATAACCCTATATAATATAACACAATACAATATGACACTATATAATATAACACTATAAAAGCTGTATAACGTATAATATCACAGAAATATAACACTATATAAGCTGTATACTGTATAACATCACAGAAATATAACACTGTATAAGCTGTATAATGTATAACATCACCGAAACCTAACCCTACATCAGTAGCTGCATTACGCGCGTAAAAACTGTCAGTGATCTGAGGGCCGTGAGACTTGTGCAGCTCTCGTACACTCAGAGAAACCAGGGGAAACTTGTACAAATATCAATGTATTTATTGCCCTGTGTGGTTCATACAGACCAACTTAATTTGTACCAGGGTAATTTGTACAAATTTGGGAATTTGTACAAAACCAGGGGAATTTGTACAAATGTTAACACAGTTATTGCACTGTGTGGTTCATACAGATCAACTTAATTTAGCCTGGTGTAAATGAGGGCGTATACATGCTACGTGCAGAAAGTAAATCATAATTTGGACAAAATTAGCCGCTTATTCAAGTATTAAGTTTATTCTTCTTCTTATTAACACTTCACATGTCAACACCCGCTCATTAATATCACCACATTTTAAACTCATCTTATTAATAAGACCTCTCGATAACTCTCATTAATACTCCCCATTAATCTCACAATATACCCCCGCCATTAATGTCCCCCTCATTAATACTCTTCACAATAATAACCCCTAATAAATACCCCCTCATTAATAACCCCACATAAATACCCCCTCATTAATAACCCCACATAAATTCTCCCTCATTAATAACCCCACATAAATTCTCCCTCATTAATAACCCCACATAAATTCTCCCCCATTAATAACCCCACATAAATTCTCCCCCATTAATAACCCCACATAAATTCTCCCACATTAATAACCCCACATAAATTCTCCCTCATTAATAGCCCCACGTAAATAGCCCCTCATTAATAACCCCACATAAATATCCCCTCATTAATAACCCCACATAAATTCTTCCTCATTAATAACCCCACATAAATACCCCCTCATTAATTACCCCTCATAAATACCCCCTCATTAATAACCCCACATAAATATCACCTCATTATTAACCCCCACATAAATTCTCCCTCATTAATAACCCCTCATAAATAACCCCTCATTAATAACCCCCATAAATTCTCCCTCATTAATAACCCCTCATAAATATCACCTCATTAATAATCCCTCATTAATAACCCCTCATAAATACCTCCCTCATTAATCCCCCGCCATTATGTAATGGTAATCAGCAAATGGGTATAGCAACGCCTCCCCACTCCCCCCATCTATGAGGGGAGTGGCAGCGTTACCCTCGGATTACGTCAGCGGCGAGGGAACAACAGCCGACAGCTGAGCCTCGGCGCTGACAAAAACAACAGCAACAGCAACAACAGCAACAATAGCAAAGACAACAACAACAATAACAATTTCAAAGACAACATCAACAACAACAACAGCAACAATAGCAAAGACAACAGAAACAACAACAATAACAACTACAGCAACAACAACAGCAAGAAGAGCAACAACAATAACAATTTCAAAGACAACATCAACAACAACAACAATAACAATTTCAAAGACAACAACAACAACAGCAACAATAGCAAAGACAACAGAAACAACAACAATAACAACTACAGCAACAACAACAGCAAAAACAGCAACAACAACAACAACAACAACAGCAAAAACAATAACAGCAACAATAGCTACAACAGCAACAACAGCAACTACAATAACAACAAAAAGAGCAACAGATGTGTATAAGAGACAGACCCTATATAATATAACACAATACAATATGACACTATATAATATAACACTATAAAAGCTGTATAACGTATAATATCACAGAAATATAAGACTATATAAGCTGTATAACGTATAACCCTATATAATATAACACAATACAATATGACACTATATAATATAACACTATAAAAGCTGTATAACGTATAATATCACAGAAATATAAGACTATATAAGCTGTATANAACAGCAGCAACAACAGCAGCAACAACAGCAGCAACAACAGCAGCAACAACAGCAGCAACAACAGCAGCAACAACAGCAGCAACAACAGCAGCAACGACAGCAGCAACAACAGCAGCAACAACAGCAGCAACAACATCAGCAACCACAACAGCAACAGCAGTAGCAACAACACCAACAGCAGGAGCAGCAACAGCAACAGCAGCAGCAGCTACAACAGCAGCAACAGCAGCAGCAGCAGCAGCAGCAACAGCAGCAGCAGCAACAGCAGCAGCACCAGCTACAGCAGCAACAGCAACAGCAGCAGTAGCAGCAACAGCTACAGCAGCAACAGCAACAGCAGCAGCAACAACAGCAGCAGCAACAGCAGAAACAATAGCAGCAACAACAGCAGCAACAGCAGCAACAACAGCAACAGCAGGAGCAGCAACAGCAACAGCAGCAACAGCAGCAGCAACAGCAGGAGCAGCAACAGCAGCAGCAACAGCAGCAACAACAGCAGCAACAGCAGCAACAACAGCAGCAACAGTAGCAACAACACCAACAGCAGGAGCAGCAACAGCAACAGCAGCAGCAGCTACAACAGCAGCAACAGCAGCAGCACCAGCTACAGCAGCAACAGCAACAGCAGCAACAGCAGCATCAGGAGCAGCAACAGCAGCAGCAACAGCAGTAACAGCAACAGCAACAGCAGCAACAGCAGCAACAGCAACAGCAACATGCCACTCCACGCTCCCGGCCAAATGCAGCAGCGCAAAACCTAATCATCCGAATATTATCAGAAGTTTCCCAAATTCGCAGGTAAAACAATAGTTTCTGTGGTGGTTTTCAAAAATTACTTGCAAAATAAAACCGTTTATTCTATTCTCACAGGAGAAATTGGGAAAAAAACATAGGACCGGTTGAAATTGGCCATATTCACGGGCGTTTTTATTCAATTCACGGGCGACTTCTGCCCAATCTTTCACTTCGGCCATATCAATCCTGATGCATTCACCTAAAGTGCAGTATATGCCCACTGCCCCCTTCCTAGCGTCAGGAATAAACACACAGACGCCATTTAAACCATAAAACACTTCATCAGCATTACTACTCACAGGAAATAGAAGCAAGAAGCTCTGCAGTAACACTATTCACAGAGCCGGCGGACACCGACAGCAGCACACCACATGCACCCTCACTGACGGCAGGCGCGGCACTGGAACGTTTGTTGCTCGCGCGGTCTGACGCGCGCAGTGGAGAACCTCCTTGCAGCTTCCTGGCGTTGGGGCCAGGGCCTTCGATTTCGAGGACAATCCTCACTAGTTATCTCTCAACTGTTATTAAACATAAATTCAAAAGCAAAGATTGCTGTTCAATATTGGCAGTATAATTTAGTATATTTATATATATTATTATATAGTATATTTGCCAGTATAATTTAGTTATAGTAACGAGAATGTGACTAGTGTGTGGCAGGAAGGGTACGGCAACACTCACCCCACCACCACTCACCCCACCACCACTCACCCCACCACCACTCACCCCACCACCACTCACCCCACCACCACTCACACCAGCAAAGCCTGGCTTAAATACAAGACCATTTCAGGACCCGCTTGCCTTCCCAAATATTATTATATCTTATCGCCGTTAATTCGTTGCTTCTTTTATTCTATATTAATTTTTTTTATTACCGAACCTGCTGCCACCCCGGACGCTCCCATGCAGGCCAATAGGAACAATAGTGTCTCTCCTCCAACAGTTTATTTTTATCGTCATAGGAAATTTTAGTTTTCTTTCCTGCATTTGCATCGCCGACTGAAATAAAATGAATATTCCGTGCGATGGCTCACGGTCGAGAAATAGTTCTAATGGAACGCACAAGCAGGCGTAACCTTTTCTTCACGTCGACCCTCGAGAGGATATTTGTTATTGCATCCGTTATACTTTTTCTCTGAATCACAAATGCTCTGATTTCATTATTCTTTCTTAATAAAGACAGCTTCATATTCCTGGACACTTGCAGTGTAGGAATAAACAGCTATGTAAAGATATAATGCCAAGAATATGTTGGGATGGGGTCAAAAGTTGGGCTTTTGAATAAGAAGGAACACACGGAATTCATTCATGCACTCATATACACTAAATAAACTACATCGCTACGCCATGAATGTTCACGTGACGGAATTCAGTTTCATCAAAATAGCTGGAATTTTCATTCTTTTATTCTCCAATCATCTTCACCGTAATATCATCTAATTCATTTGAACTCATTCAACCTTGTAAAATGCAGTACTCAATTGCAGAATGCATTTTTCTATGACGCTGATATGTTGTTGTTTTTACAGCAGTTGATTTCGGAAAAAAATTAAATCAACTTTCCCAAAATGTTAATTCAGACAGAACTCAATCAAAATATCCTATGAATGTTCATAAGTAGAATTTTATTCTTCAGAAATTGAAGTAATTTCTATCAATACTAATCAACTTGTGAGAATTGGTCATGTAATTATTAATTATATACTGAGATTATTTATATTTATTAGTTCCACCCTATCAGGAAACTACTTTTATGAGAATTTGATCTACTTACGTGAAGTATAAAAAACTTTTGGGACTCGTTATGGTTATGAATCTATAAAGCGAAAATATCGGGCTTCGAGACTGTTTTGTCGTAGCCTTCCAGCCCGAGCATTCATATACGATATATAGGGCCAGGCGTATATCTGTCGTGCTGACGCGATCATGAGACTTAGGTTAATTCTGTCAGTATTCATAGACTACCCGATGCAAACCGCACGAGAAGGGAAAGAGGAATATTATGTTGAGCTATTCAAACATGAATACCGAGGGAAGAGAAGCAACACTGCAACATATAACAAACCCGTTATAGGACCAACCGCCGCACTAATTAAGTTATGATATTTTACCAACACATTGGCTAGTTTGCATTTACGGCTTCAGATTTTTAATAATAAAATAATCTCGTTAGAAGATGATTGTGAAATGTAATCTCTTGAAGATTCTTAGCGCTGCATTCGACTGTGCTTCACAATAGAAAAATTTGATTACGTCAATCAAATAATGAAGCGACTAATCTAACAATATGAAATTAGGAGTAAAACTTAGAAAAATATAACGGCATCAATACAAATAAAATCCAATAATTACAGTTTTCCAAACAACTAAAAACAACACGAGATCTTTCCTGCAGCTCATTACACGCAGGGAAATGAAGAGACTTTGTCCAAATAGCCATGCACTTTTTGCCCATTTGTGGGTCAGCGTGACCCAGTTGGTCCAGCAAGAGGGCGTATCAGTGCTACGTGCTGAAAGTGTGTCTCTATTTGGGCAATATGAGCCACCCATTATTTTGAGTGTACCATGCTTGCCTATGTCACGCTTCATTTAGGAGTCCAAGTGTAAAG
>NW_025941703.1:0-92379 GCF_000764305.2 Hyalella azteca
GCTCCGTTGCCTCGTGTGGTTGAGGAGCCCTGTGCGGGGCAGCAAGACAAGGGTTGTGCCCCTCCGCTGGGTGTCCCACCACAAGTACAGAAATTGACGGAAAAACCGCTTTATACCTCACGGTTCGGTAGGGTAGTCAAACCTGTAGACAGGTTGGGTTTTTGAACTTGTAAATTTTTATCATGATGATCGGTATATGTAAATTTTAACAAATATTCCTATTAAAAAAACGTGAACAAGTAAATCGGGCAACCTTTTATTGCTCAGGTTTACGCGTACTTTATTTTGATGTACTAGATAATGGTGGGGCTCCATCTTTTAAAGAGGAGGAGATGTACCGAGGTTTAAGCCTAACGCTTTGCTACGCGTTGACGTGACCGCGACACGTAGTTATCTTAGGAGGTCGCGGCGCGTCAATCGGTCTCTTCTTGTGTCAACCTCCTAGTGAAATACATGTGCGTGTCCCTGATCGTGTTTCACTGACTCTAAGACTGATACACATAAGACCAACTTTTTCTAACTTTTTCACATGCGCTACTTGGCGTCTACGGGTTGCGGACTTTTAAGTACAGTTTGCTCAGTTCTGTATCATGCACAGATTATTAGATTATATTATTATTGTTTTAAGCAGATTATACAGGCGCGAAATATTATCAATGTATTTGGGTACCTTTTCAACGAGTTCATCATTAGGATATGGAGAGGCCTTCTATATAGGCTGGATAAAGCTAAGAACGTATTGTGCTTCATTCTTTTAAGCTACGAGCTACGAGCCGAAGGGTCATATCCGCTTAGCAACAGAGGCGAGTGGACTTAAATTTGGATATCATTATTTGATAAAGCAAACCCATGCTATTTTTGTGTTAAACATGTATTATATCACTAGCATTTTGTTAGCGGAGAATTTCATACACATGCTTCCTAGCTGCTATCGCCGTATTTTATATGAAATCTAGAATTGATTTTTATGGGCTTTTAAAAATGTTTGATGTCATCCCCAGCGTCAAAGAGCTCTATGTACATAATGAATTGGCTCCATGCCAGATTTGTTAAGCAAACTTCAGTTTTCTTCTTAGATGATTCCTAGGGTAGGATGAAAATGAGCCTAGAAAGTAACAGTTTCGCGCAAGTGTCGCAACGAGGTCGCATAAATTAAGCTTTTCTATAAAACAGTTCGTAAAATTGCCTAACAACAGACATTACTTATGAGGGCTTGTCTTAGGGCTGCCGCCGCTCTCTGTCATAGTCCAAATTAGATTTTCATTGCCAAAGTTTGCCTCATTAGAAAAGTGATTTTGTTTCTGTGCCACGTGATGGCAACACTTTTTCCATAGGCAGTAATTGCGTGTAGCGTTTGTTGTTGAGCCGTTTGGCAACCGTGCCATGTCGTTTCTATCTGAGCTTATCTTGCATATTCGATCTCAACTTATTGCCTTTTGATTTCGGCTCCACTTTGGCTCTTGATTCCAGTTTTGATTATCATAGCTGCTAATAGTTGCAATTTGAAATTTTCTCTCTATTCCAACGCGACACTCAAACAGCGCATGATACTATCACTGAGCAGACTTCACTCATTAAAATAACTTCCTCAATCATCCTGCAATTTGTTACCGTTAAGCGTCCCAGGAAATTCAAAGAACTTCAGTCTCAGTTCTTTAAAATGCCGAGATCGTCCTTAGCTTCCCTAAGTCAAGTTCTTTTTGGAATACCATCACACTATTTCTGAAAATTTTCTGCAAAAAGATTAATTACATTACTTTGTCGGCTTGACTGCAATACCATTTTTTATATCTCCATCATGCAATAACGCGACAATAACGCGCTCACGTTTACAATGTCTTAATATTGTCATAAGCATCCACGAGTATGCAGGAAGGACTCATCAACGATCAGTTGTTCTCATGCGTACAGTGAAATTCGAAAATACCGAGCAGCCGGCAAATCAAAACTTTATTAATCAAGGAAATTTCGGGACGTTATTGACTATACATCGACTATCGGGACTTAATTCGTGGCCGACTTTTTTAGCGGCCGACTATCAAAGTTTCATGAAATTAAGTGCTTTTCAGTACTCATATTGTTATGATCGCCATACCGTAAAATAATTATCTGTTTATTTGACTCTGTATTTATCTTTGCTACTCTGAAGTTTTCTGAGCTCATCCTTAATTTTCGTAATTTGTTTTGATAGCATTTTTCACTTAATTAGTAGTCATACTTATGAACTAAGCAAATGGTTCTTTCAAGAAGGACGTCTTGTTAGGTAGTGTCAGGTCCTTTGCTACTTCGTAGCTGGACCTGAGGCTACTATGGCCTTGAGTACTTAATTAAGTCCTGAGGGTTCAGTGTAGTCTTGAATATCGTCCTACTCTTAGACTGACGGCAGGAAAAACAAGCCCACAAAAACATACTCAAGATCACCAAAAACAACACTTAGCCCTCTCTCCAACATCATCTGCAACGCAAAACCCACCAGCTTGGTTCTTGTCACTACTTCCTTTACTTCTCAAACTCCTACTGGCATCCTCGCTAAGCGCCAAAATAGAATGCTTCATAGAATTAGGAACTAAACTACAAATAGAACCAACCATTTCCTCGCTACTCACAGAACTAGGTCTCACCTCCCTTTCACATTCACAATGACTCTCAAGCTCTTACAATGGAATGTCCGCAGCTTTAGGTCAAACATCCCATTTATCCAAACAGCCCTAGACAACCACACACCAGATGTTCTATGCATGCAGGAAACCAATGTACCCCCCACTCACCCACTTACCCTCTTACATCGCTTGCCGGTCACAAGATCAGACCGACTACTGGGCGGAGGTGGAACATCTATTCACATCTTTAACAATGTTCCAACGAAAACTATAGCTCTGCCACCACATATTGAAGCCTGTGCCACACGCATGTACCTCCCTTCTCATCAACTTACCATATGCTCACTGTACCTTCCTCCTTGCGCTGACAACAATACCCTGTTCTCCAACTTGAATGAACTATACCAGACACTGCCTACTCCCTTCATCATATGCGCAGATGCAAATGCACACCATCAGTCATAGGGATCTACATATGCAAACAAACGTGGACGGCTTATAGCAAAGTGGCTCCAAAGTAACAACCTCACTCTTATAAATACAGGAGCACCCACCCACATCAGCTCAGGTGGGGCACTCACGCACATAGACCTTACCATCACCACTCCAACCCTAGCCCCTTCGCTAACATGGGAACCAGCCCCTGACCCTTACCATAGCGACCACCTCCCCCTCAAAATAACCGTTAACAACTTAAACCAAATGCTACTTCCCAGGCCCCGATGGATCATCAAGAAAGCAGACTGGACAATATTCCAAAGCAAAGTGGATCTCCCCCAAACATTCCTTTCTCCTTCCGAGGCATGTAGTGCAGTGGAGAGCCGGCTACTCGCAGCGGGTAAGCTGGCGGTCCCCATATCTAGCACCCGCAGAAAGCAAAAACCCACACACTGCTGGTGGACGCCAGAGTGCACTACAACTCTCGGAGCCAAAAGGAAAGCCCTCACTATTTACCGACGAAAACCAGGCAACATACAACTGTGGATAAACTACAAACGAGCAGCCGCTCTATTCCGACATACAATCTTGCAGGAAAAAAAGAAAGCTGGACAGAATTCATTAAATCACTGAGAAGCACAACAACAACATCTGAAATCTGGAACAAAATCCGGCGACTCAGGACTTCACCCCCACCCGCAGCCATCCTACTAAGCGTAGGGGACAGCATCATCACAGACCCAGTAGAGGTAGCCAACACCCTGGCTAGAGAATTTACCGGACCACTCTCCGCAACCATTCCAACCGCACAAATTCCCAAGATCCAAGCTCTACCACCGAATACAAACTCCACACCCTGGTACAACAAGGACTTCACCCTAACGGACCTAATACGGGCAATAAACACAACACGACCATCTGCACCAGGTCCTGATACCATACCAGCTTCATTCTTAATTCATCTACCTCACACACAACAAAGACGCCTGCTAGCTTTCTACAACTATATTTGGAAGACAGGAGTCCCACACCAATGGCACCTGGCACACATTCTCCCATTCCTAAAACCGAACAAGCCACCCGCAAATCCATCTTCATACCGCCCCATAGCACTTACAAACAGCCTATGCAAACTACTAGAGAAAATGGTGTGTCACCGACTCAGAAGCTACCTTGAACAAGCTTCACTCATTAACCCAAACCAGAGCGGCTTCCGAACAAGACACTCCACACTAGATGCACTTACACGCCTTGAATCAGATATAAGACTTGGTCTTATCTTGGATAACCCAACCATTGCTGTTTTCTTGGACTTCACCAAAGCATTCGACTCAGTCTGGCATGCTGGATTACTCCACAAACTAGAGAAACTGGGGCTGACCGGCAGAATGATGACATTCATTGAAGGCTTCCTGCAGCACAGACAAATACAAGTGAAATTACAGAATTCACTATCCTCACCACGTCCAGTAACGACAGGTGTTCCACAAGGCTCTGTCCTCAGCCCCATTCTCTTTCTGGTAATGGTAAACGATATCATAATCTCATCTGACATCAAATACTCCCTATTTGCTGACGACTGTGCCCTCTGGAGCACAAAATCCTCCATACCCCTGTGCATTCAATCAATCCAAGGGACTCTCAACAATATAACGGCATGGTCCAATACGTGGAAACTAAAGCTATCAGCACCCAAATCCAAAGTAATGCTTTTTTGCAACCAGAGATCACCACCAACCCCACCACTACTCCTCGCAAACCAACCACTGGACTATGTCAACACTCATCGGTTCCTTGGCATCATTCTGGATCGCAGACTCACCTTTCGCCAGCACATCCTGGAACTGAAAGAAAAGTGTCAACGATCACTTCGACTCCTTACAGTAGTAGCAGCACATAAATGGGGAGCAGACTTTGGCACACTACGTCGGCTCTACATATCACTCATACGGTCAAAACTGGACTATGGCTCATTTCTATTCATCTCAACAGCTCCTACAACATTGATCATGCTTGATAGAATACAATATGCAGCATGTCGCACAATTTTGGGAGCTCTACGATGCACGCAAGTGAAAGCCCTGGAAGCAGAAACAGACCTCCAGCCTCTATCTCTGCGTAGAAGATACCTACTCACATCATACGCCGCCCGTGTCCTGCAAATTGAAAATCATCCCTTACGCAAAATGCTACTAGAATACTACCCATTCAACTTCTACCAGCAGCAAAAAAGACCACTACCTACAATCGGCCTCATTCACCACGAATTCATGTCCCAAAACCTCACATTCTCTTGTGTTCCTGGGCTGACACCCAAAGTCATCTTCCCGATAATAACACCCACCATAGATCTTACCCTTCACACCTCAAAGAAACCTGACCTTCCTCCTGAAGCATGGCAAGCATGCTGTGCAGATATCCTGGACCAGTACCCTTCCCACACCCCTGTGTATTGTGATGGATCCAAGACGACTGAGCTAACAGCTATAGGTGTCTGGAGTGCCTCCTTCACCCTCAAAGCTCGTCTCAACAAAAATAACAATATTCTCACTGCTGAACTCTTTGCCATCTTCTATGCACTAAAGTTCCTGGAAGCCAGGGAGGGCTCCTTCATAATACTTTCTGACTCCCTCAGCTCCCTCAGAGCTCTACAACATATACACTCCAAGTCGCACTTCCTAGTCCTCAAAATCACCCATCTTCTATCCACATCACAAAACAAATTCATCCTAGCTTGGGTTCCATCCCACATGGGCATCAAAGGCAATGAACTAGCAGATAAGGTGGCACGAGAAGCTCTTTCACTGCCTCAAACTGTGGCAACTTTACATTCAGACCGCGAACTTAGGAGCATGATCGCAGCGCACTTCCATGCTCAGTGGCAGCAGCAGTGGAACAATTCTACATGCAGACTTCGATTGTACAAAAACAACATAGGGCAATCTACGTACCTATCTATTCAACGCACCCATCAAGTGCCGCTCACCAGAATTCGCTTAGGAGCAACCAAACTAACACATCTGCACCTGTTCACTGGGGGACAGCCAGCTCGCTGCACTCCCTGCCAAACAAACTGGTCTACCTTGCATCTTCTTCTTGAATGCCCACTACTGCGACAGTCACGGCTGACACTGAGGCAGGAGTGCCAGAGATCAGGGTGGCCCTTCACCCTGGAAGCCCTTCTGAGGGATGATTTCCCATCAGAGGTGCTGATCGACTTCCTGACCGAAACCGGATTCCTGAATCAATTATAAACCAGTGACCCAACCGCACTGATCAAGGCACCTATGCCCATTGTAGGCTGGTGCTGAAGAAATCAAGAAATCAAGAAATCCTTAATTAAGACTGAAAAGAAGAAGTAAGTAAATTGAGTGGGCTGAGAAATAGGCTGAAGTGTATTGAAAATTGACTAAGTGAAATGTAAATAAGGTGTAATGAATAATTCAAATATAAAAAGGTGTAAATAACTTATCATTCAATTACTATGGAGTAAAATAATCTCATTCATCTTGTGAAGTGTCAAATTTGATGAATTGGACGTAGAAGCGTTAAACTTGAGACTAGTTTAGTAGTTACTGCATACGTGAGTATTTTTTAGGCACGAGAATACTTTTACAATGCGTTTTGTAAGATTCAAATTGGAAGATGCATGCGTTCTTTGTAAATTAGTTATTGCGATTAATCAGCAATGTTGACATGCGAGATAGATATTAAAAAGTGTAGTTTTAAATATTCAGCTTATAAATTATTAATTTACGCTCAAATGACAACAAATTGAACAGTTGATCTATTTCACATGAAGAAAAAGAAGAAATGATCTATGAGAAAAACAGTTGAAGTTTCCTTTCAAATCTCAAGGAATTAAAGTGCGACATTTCTTTTGGTGAAAGTTTGGTATCCACCCCAGGATTTTACGCGAGCTGCCTTGCTTTCTTTGTGGTCACGTTTAAGGGGTGCGTGTTTGATGCCAGCAATGCCAATCATCCTGAATATTTCACGTTCATTTCTGTAGGCAAACGTGGAAAACGCCATATAGTAGCTTAGGTATTTAATGCTTTTAACGCAGGCATTAAAATAAAGCATTTAATGTATGCATTATAAATGCCTCTGAGCAGTAGGTCTACTGCTTAAACGAGTCCACCGCTTTATCTCCATCTGGATAAACGAACGGATAATTGTCGTGCCCTCAAACTAATCCCAGACTCTGCAAGTAATTTAATCTAATCAGACCTGATGGACAGTTAGCAGCTTCCGGATAATGAAGATCGGCGAAAAGTCTAACGAGGCGTTTCTTTTTTCTTTTTCTACCAATCAAAATGGAGACGTTATAAGGAATAAAAAACTGGAAATAGCGTAATGAGGTATGTAGTAACTATGATGTAATGAGGTATATAATATCAATGAATCATTTTAATCTGAATGACAGGTTATTTTGACGGTTTCTTTTAATTTACAGTTGATTTTGATGTCAGTTGTTGGCTGCTAACATCCTTTTATTTCGTTTAGTTTACGGTCGTAATATTAGCTATTTGTACGAGATTAGTATTTGTGTTTTGAATTTTTAATGGGGATCAGAAGCTTGGTTTATTTGGTTCCGGGCTTTCATTCTAGATTATAACCTTGCTGCTGGATTAGGGCATAGCATCTTCAGTTAAAATTTGATGAATTTGGTTTTCTAATTTGACCTTCTATTTTCCCTATTGAATATATTGAAGTTATAATATTTCCCTATTTCTAGTTTCTAATTTCCCTATTGAAGGCTACTAGAAATCTCAAATGATCAGATATACAAATATTTCATTAATTTTTTTATTCATATGATTATACGAGCTAATTATTAAAAAAAACGAATATAACCCGACAAGGAGGCAGTGCATTCCAAACCCGAGAAGCCAACGCTAAAAAAATCCAGAAAAGCAGGTTGGCTGCAATCCTTTGCCTAGTGTCCTTCTGGCTTCGCTGGGATGAGGTTGATGGCGCTCATTGTTCTGGTGCCGGCATCATTGTTGTGCCTGACAATGTTTTTAGGTAATATTAGTGGGCAGTGGAAGAGTTCTTATACATTAATGTTAGTTTTAAGGGAAAATTGAGTTTTATAATAAAATTTGCGACCATTTTAGTGCTTACGTTTCCATTTGAAAGAAAATGCCACCACGAGAACGTCATACATTTTTTTGCATAATAAAGAGATTAATTCAGCACTCAACTAAGATATTTTCTCCTATATTAATGATTTTAGAATTTAGGTGCCTTTCTTTGGTTTATTTCTTTGAAAGTGCAAGTCTGGCATGCAGCGTCCAAATTAACCTTTTCATCATCTAAGAAAATCTAACGCTCAGAAAATGTATTGATCATATTGTCCTTATCTTGACACACATTCCTACCCATAGCTTGAGCAGAGAGCGGACGTAGTACTTGGCCTTCTTGGTTGGCCAAAGTGTGTCAGGACGATGCTATATTTTACCTAAACAAGGTCAAAAAATGCATCGATATATGTACAATGATCCTCTAATATATCCTATGCAATTTAGCTCTAGTTTGCCCTTAATTAATATAAATATTATAGGATAAATTCATTGTTTTGCTGCGTTGTTACGCAGTCAACATTCCCTGAAAAAATTAACATCAATCGAACATTTTTCACAGCGCTAGCAAGCAATAATAATCGGGCACCAGAAGCCGACCCCGTGAATGGCCGGGCACCCATGTCCCCTTCCTTTCACCCTACCTTGCTCCCTTCCATGCCCCCTGCCTCGCCCCCTTCCCTGCCCCCTATCCTTGCCCCCTTCCCTCGCTCCAAATTTGGCTGCAAACTTCACCTGGAATGGCACCTGCCACAACAGGTGCGGCGATGACAGGTTGGCTGGTGGCTGCAGGTGTGATGTGGCCTGCACTTCTGACACCTGTTGCAGGTTAGCAATTTATTGTAAATACTTCTTTAATAACACTTGAACGTTTTTAATGATATATAGTCACCTGTAAAATAATTTCAATAATATAGCTACATGAATGTTAATTAGGGTGAAACTACATTGCATAAAAAGCCCAATTGGGCTTTTTTATAGTTAAATTGTATTAAATTATTGAACAATTTTTTAATAGTATTTTCTTGATTAATTTCCAGAATACGCAAATTGCGCCAGAAATATTAATAGTATATGCGTACAAATATTAACTATAGATTATCCAGTATTTTCGGCAGAACTACCTGGAGCTTATCGTCATCATAATGAAATATAAGCTCTGAACAAACGTTCTATAGAAATTGATGTATACTTTGTTGTGGAACAGATGAAAGAAAAGTAAAAAAAAGCTTCAAGCTGAAGTTTAATTTTTAATCGTTAGAGAAAAACATTTAGCTTTCCGACATTTCCGTTGACTTTGGATCTTGTGTTTTCTACGGCAAATAAATTTAATTAAGGACAAACATAGGTAATTTAACCTAAAATATTTTGATATTTACTAGTAAGTATTGTTGTTAGGCAACATTTTCATGTATTCTCTAGTGTATGAAATTAAATTAGATTTAGCGTCAAGTTCTTTCAAGTTTCACATAATGATCAGAAATATACGAGTCAAGGAAATCTAAGTCTCAAAAATTTGCGTTCCGAACTATACTCCTCAAAAATAAATTTTAATCACGCTACTTTTCCCTTTGTATTCCGTTTATTCACTGCATTATTTAGTGAAATTAGGATCTTGAAAGCTGATAATTGAGTTTGATTATCAATTTCGGTCACGTTACAGTGACTTGGCATGTGCGCGCTTACATAAATATTTAATTGGATTTAGTTAATTGTTTGATTTATTTTAATTTTTATTCGATTTAATCTAATTTTTATTTTATTTATTAAAATTCAATTCAATTTAATTTGAATTAATCAACAGTTCAATAATTAGTTTTGGTTGCGTTAACGCGACTACGCAAGTGCTTGATTTCATTTATAATTCAATTTTATTTTATATGATATATTTTAATATATATTTAAAACATCTTTATTTAATTTATTTGAATTAAGTTTCGATCCACTATTTTATTAATAATTTTGATCACGTTACAGTGACTACGTGAGTGCGTGCTTTTCATGCGAGAACCGATGCACGCAATCCGTGCGTGTCGGCGCTCCGTGTCAGTGCGATTCAAGATGCGGTGGCAGTCTTCGTGCACCTGACTGCTGCACGGACTACACAGCTGCATGCAGTACGTGGTGTAGTGCTGCTTGATGTACGTGGTATACCTTGCACTGTGCGCTTGCCCACCTGTGTGGTATACATGTGTTCTCCACATACCACGGACGATCCTGTTTGTCAAAGTTATTGGAGCACCACGACCATCGTCTTGCAGCTCTAATGGATGAGGGAGCTGGAGTAGACCTATTAAAATAGAATATAATAGAAGTGTTGGCATTGAAGAAATAGGCCCATGGCCTGTTGTCGGTTCTTATACTTTTCGTGACTTGAATTCACAAGGGATCCGGCCTTTGGAACCCGATCTTTCCATAACTGACGATTGTTGAGAGCGCTGCTGGTCTTATTGAAAGGCCCGTGAGGTGCAAGGCATTTATAGACTGTACATATGTTCCTGCATAGCTTCGTCTAGTCAGTATTGGTCTTTACTAAAGCATTTGACAAAGTTGACCGCGGCGTACTATTCAGAAAACTATGACTGCTGGGGGTAGGAGGATGCTTGTTAGCGTGGATTCACAACTTTTTCTAATTGGCAGTGTACAATCTGTCGCAATTGAAAACTCTAAATTGAGAGAAGCGAGTGCGAAAAACGAGGGTGGAAAGCGGAGTGCCGCAGAGCTCGGTGCTCATGGCCCGATCCTCTTCCTCATCCACATCGTTAACATTGACTCGGAACTTACACATGCATCTACATCGTCATTTGCGGACGATACAAGGCGACTTGGCCCGTACGAAGCTATAATCGTCGACAATCTACGATTGGGACTCTAGTGAATAACCTGTATTTCGAAGGAATCTATTTAGAAGTAATGATATACAAAGTTATATACTGATTTTAGGATGCTGCACCGCTACTTGGTATCGGACACAGTAGTCAAGGAGAAGTAACTTGTTCGTGATCTCGGAATTTTGATGACCAAAGCTACGTTTAATGAAAACGTTGCGGCAATAGTTGCGAAAGGCAGGCAACAGATGGAGCGGATCTGGTTGGTATTTAGAACAAGAGTATTTACACTTTTTCGAGTCTTCATGCTCCCTATTCTGTAGTACTGCTGCTATCTTTGGGCGCCTCTCAAGCCGGGTGTGATGTGGCAATGGGATGCAGTTCAGATGATCTTCACGTTCAGGATCAGGGGTACTAGGGTACTTCGCTATTGGGGCTGGTTGGAGCATCTGAGACTGTATCCACCGGAGAGGAGAGGGGAAATGTATATCATACAGTACACTTGTATAAAAGATAACTGGACTGGCCCCAACCTGGCATGTGAGACCTTTAGAATAGTGATATCACAACCAAAGGAGTTATTGATTTTACTTGATACGCCCATTTAACAACCGAGCTGCGGTCACAGTTCAGATTCTTTGGGAGCTTTGGGAGGGATCTCCCTCCTTAGCGGACCCGAGGCTGTTCAATGCCTAAATGAAGGAGCTGAGAGGAGGGACGTAACGTATCGCTTCGTAATGTATCGTGACATGCGCATCGTGACGTAACGTATCGTGACATACGCATCGTGACGTAACGTATCGCTACGTAACGTATCGTGGCATACGCATCGTGACGTAACGTATCGCTACGTAACGTATCGTGACGTAACGCATCGTGACGTAACGCATCGTGACGTAACGTATCACGCAACGTATCGCGACGCAACGTATCGTGACGTAACGTATCGTGACGTAGCGTATCGCGACGCAACGTATCGCGACGCAACGTATCGTGACGTAAAGTATCGTGACGTAGCGTATCGCGACGAAACGTATCGTGACGTAGCGTATCGCGACGCAACGTATCGTGACGTAACGTATCGTGACGCAACGTATCGTGACGTAACGTATCGTGACGTAACGTATCGTGACGTAACTTATTGAGACGTAACGTATCGCGACATAAAATATAGTGATGTAATGTTTCGTGACGCAACGTATCGTGACGCAACGTATCGTGATGTAGCGTATTGTGACGCAACGTATTGTGACGCAACGTATCGTGACGCAACGTATCGTGACGTTACGTATCGTGACGTAGCGTATCGCGACGCAACGTATCGTGACGTAGCGTATCGCGACGCAACGTATCGTGACGTAGCGTATCGCGACGCAACGTATCGTGACGCAACGTATCGTGACGTAGCGTATCGCGACGTAACGTATCGTGATGAAACGTATCGCGATGCGACGTATCGCGACCTAAGTTATAGCTATGTAATGTATCGCGATGTAACGTAGCGTGATGCAACGTATCGCGACACAAAGTATCACGACGTAGCTCATAGATATGTAACGTATCGCGAGGTAACTTATAGCTAAAAAACGTATAGACGTAACTATACGCTATGCTAAGAATTATAACTAAGTAACGTATCACGACGTAGCTTAATTATAGCTATGTAACGTATCACGACGTAGCTTACAGCTATGTAACGTACGTATCGTGACGTAACATATCGCGACGTAACGTATCGTGATGCAACGTAACGTATCGTGATGTAACGTGTCGCGACGCAACGGATCGCGACGCAACGGATCGCGACGCAACGGATCGCGACGCAACGTATCGCGACGCAACGTATCGCGACGCAACGTATCGCGACGCAGCGTATCGCAACGTAACGTTTCGCAACGTAACGTATTGCAATGCAACGTATCGCTACGTAACGTATCGCGACGTAACCTATTGCAACGCAACGTATCATGACGTAACGTATCGCGACGTAACGTATCGCGACGTAACGTATCGCAGCGCAACGTATCGCAACGCAACGTATCGCGACGTAACGCATCGCGATGTAATACATCGCAATGTAACGTATCGCGACGTAACGCATCAAAATGTAACGTATCGCTATGTAACGTATCGCTATGTAACGTATCGCTATGTAACGTATCGCTATGTAACGTATCGCTATGTAACGCATCGTTCTTTCGATTCCTGATTACTGTTCAACCAGTAACGCACGGCAGCGTACAATGTGTACTTTTCTACTGACTCTATTTTTAATAATGCATTAAAAGTAATTTTTCTTACTTCACCAATTGTCCTGTGAAGCCATCATACTGTAAGCTATAGTATACATTAGTATAGTCATAGTATAGAATTCTATATATGTATACTATTTTTAGTTGTCTAAGTATATGTTTCGGACGTAGCAGTCCCAGGCCACGATGGATCGCCGCCTCTGATTATCGCTCATCCGCATCATTTGGGCCACCTGATGCTGATGCTGGCCCAATCTATGTTTTGTGACTCTGACCGACAAAATTTACACTCTTTGAATGCCGTTCACTTAAAGTGATTATTAATTTTCTAAAATGATTTTATAATAGTTGGCTTTCTAAAGGTAAACACAGAATAAATGTGATACAATTTTTGCAGCCAGGTTATGGGATATCTGAAAAATTGTAAACAAAAAATTTTAAACCAATTTCTTCCTTCATTCGAGATATTAAATTTGTTTTTATTTTGCATTTCTAGCAGGTAGACAGAAAACTGTCAGCTTTGTGTCTGACGGTGACATCAGGCAGTTGACGGAGGAACTAGCAGACTTAGATGTCAACAACGTCGCCAAGTTCATCACAGTCAACATCCAGCGTCGAACTACGATGCACGACCGAGATGATGTCTCTGCTTTACCGTGAGTATGAGCTGCATAATAAAAATTATACTCGTAATTCTTATTATCAGCCTATTCAATAATCGTTCGAAAGATCATATCATGAAAATATAATGTGCTACAAAATTAAACACTGTCACATAAATGATATAGTTATGATATTAAAGGAGATGAAAACAATTTATTGGAAGATTTACTTGAAATATTTTTACTTAAATTATGCAAGAATTAGTAACTAAATGTAATTGCTCGTGGCTCAAATAAACTTCAAGTATCGTGTTGAATTAGCAATATTTCATGTTCATGACATTTACCAATTATTAAATTCCCATGGAAATTTTTCTTCCAAACTTGAAGGAAATGTTCATCTATGCACAAATGGAAATGATGAATAATCATGGTACTCTTTTTAATGCGCATTGATTAAGTTAATTAATCAAATGACCTATTAAAATATGTAAATTGTTTTTAAATTTCAGACTTTTCAACTATGTTGCTTCTGATGCTTTTAAGCCCGAAACCATCAGACGCTTCGAGGCCCTGACGGACAATTATTTTTTGGAGGTAAAATTTAACGGGGCATTCAAGACTCAAACGCTCATGTCTCTTCCTTGCATGAAATCTACCGTTAATTATTATAAATTCAAAATTTAGCAATGAAGTATCGTAATTCTTTTCAGTTAAAAATTTTTACAAGCTCTTTAATTTTTAATTAAAAAACAGAATATAACATGTTCTCGGTCCTAATCAAAACTCTTACTAATAAATCCGCATCATTAGTATTAAAAACAGTTTTTTGTAACTACCAGGACCAAATTTAGTATCTAATTTGCATGAAAATTACTCATTTACGGTAATTAATGCAGAGTATGTTCCGTGAAAGGTTACATAGAAATTTTCATAATCCACGGTTTACGGGATGCGGGAAAATTATCTTAGGTGGGCGCGAGTAGAAAATCATTTATATTAACTAGTCAAGAGTACTCATGTTTGAAATTCAAACCCGCATGTTATTAATCGTTTATTGAATAAAAAGAATACTCGTCGTCATGTTTAAGGTAACAGAAGAAGAAGACGCCGTGCTGGAGGAACAGGCTGAAGTGACAGCTTTTTTGGACGCTGTTGTCAACACCTCCGTGATGGAAGCTCTGGAGCGGTTCCTGGTCGATCGCGGTACGAGCGTTAACGACTAAAATGTATCCAATTTTTCATTCCATCCCATTTATGTTGCCAACTGGGGGAATGTCTGATATGTATTGAATTTCTAATGCCTATGTTTGCCGATTGTGTTTGTCTAGCGCTTGCTATTGCTAGGCAGATTACTTATGGGGATTTGAGTGCCTTGAGACGAGTTGTAGAACCGGACAGTTGCTATCGCGCCCATCTCATTCGGCTGTGCGCGCTCACGCCGAGCAGTGTGATGTCCCTATTTCTGACAGTGACTTTAGGGTGTTAGCTTCCACCTCCGGGACTTCCGATTTGCGCATTTTAGAGTCGCTGTACATCTTTAAACTTAGGCCCAGTTTGAATTCAGCTGCTAGCTCCTGTCCCTTTGAAATTGTTAATAGATAGTTCTTTTTTTTTGCTCCGTCTATTACTTGTAAATTTAGGTTTTTAATTTCGTTCAGTGCTTTCAATGTATTAATTTGTGACTTCTGATTTGTGATTCTAGATTCTACGAACTGACGATGGAGCTGGTCTCCGAAAAGTTTTCTATAAAGATATGAATTTTTGTGGACTTTTCTTTGCTTTCAAATTCTTAATAAAATAATTAAGGAATTTATTTACCTAAGTGTCAAATAATTATCTCAGTATCCGTAAATAATGAAAATTATATGTCTTTATGTAAATAATTGAAATTATATCAGTATACGTTGATAATTTAAATTATCTCGGTACACGTCAATAATTCAAATAATCTAAGTAACCGTAAATAATAGAAATTATATAAGTTCTTGTCTATGATTTAAATTATCTCATTATCAGTAGATAAAACAAATTATGTAAGTATACGTTGATGATTCAAATTGTCTCATCTCAGTATAAGTTAATAAATTAAACTATCTCAGTAGCCGCAAATAATTGAAATATATCAGTTTACGTAATAATTTAAAATATTTCACTTAATGTTAATAATTGAAAATATATCTGTTTACGTTAATAGTTTAAAATATTTCGGCTAATGTTAATAATTGAAGGCCTTATATCATCAGATCTGATCAATGGAACGCTGCGTAGCAACTTGGAGCGCATTTGGTTCACCGTTTACTCTAGATATGGAACTGTCCTCGGCACGTCCGGTGAGCACAAATCTTGAATTTCTTAGTTATTGTTGCATGAATTTACTCATCTTTTTTATTTGTTATAGCTGCATGACTGAAAAACTTGATACATCCTAATTGATTTTCGCATGATGAATAGTTTCCAACTCTAATTTAATAGTTGAACAATTACTCTTAATCTATTTAATGCAATACAATTCTTGACGAGTATGAAGAAACGTATACATAACAAAAAGAAAAAAGATCGAACCGACAAAAAAGGATAAGTACCTAACTATTAATAATTTAACATTCTGTCAAACTCATAAGTAAACGAGCGTTAACTGAATATAACTATCCATTATTAATTTTTTTATACCATGTTAAGAATGTATATGCAGCTGATAAATTAAATTAAAGATAAAGGTATGCTAAAGAATTAAACATGCATGGGCAGGTTTTGAACACGTTTTCATTGGTGAGCTCGACGCTGGGACGGTAGGAGGCTTCCACAACTGGATTGTCTTCTACCGAGAAGAGCAGAACGGCAGGGTCGACTATCAGGGCAACATACACTTGGCTAATCTCTCCTCTTCGGTGAGAATGAGTTGCACCAAAATATTCTGAAAGCCATTACGAGACTTGGATAATTTACTAATTGTTTCACTTGAAAAGTTGAGATTTAAAATATATTAAACAATCCACTTGGCTGATCTCTCCTCTTCGGTGAGAATAAGTTGCACCAAAAATATTGTGAAAGCCATTACGAGGCTTGGATAATTTGCTGATTGTTTAATTTGAAAAGTTGAGATATAAAATTTATTGAAAAATCCACTTTGAAATCTTTCCTCTTCGATGAGAATAGGTTGCAGTAAAATATTCTAAAAGCCATTACGAGGCTTGGATAATTTACTTATTGTTTGATTTAAAGAATTGAGATTTAAAATATATTTAAAAATCCACTTGGCTAATCTTTCCTCTTCGATGAGAACAAGTTGCACCAAAATATTTTGAAATCCATTACGAGACTTGGATAATTTACTAATTAATTGTTTGATTTGAAAAGTTGAGATTTAAAATATATTAAAAAATCCACTTGGATAGTCTTTCCTCGTCGGCGAGAACAAGTTGCACCAAAATATTCTGAAAGCCATTAAGAGACCTGGATAATTTACTTATTGTTTGATTTAATAAGTTGAGTTTGAAATATATTAAAAAGTATATACAATTAATTCAGTCTTCACGGCTTACAAATATGTAATCAAACACTTTTTAAATTTGATTTTTTCTAAAAAAAAAAACAACTTGAATACAAGGCAGAAGGTACGAAATTCAGAATTATACAAGTATTTTCTTGTCGAAAAATGTATATTAATATACAAGACAGACAATAATTCATACTTCGCTATTTTATATTTCAATTTGTTATAGAAATTTAATTTTTATTATCTCTACTATTCATTCTATACTATTGGATAATATTAACTTCAGTCTTTTCAAGATGATCGAAATAAATGCGAAAGTGATGGTTCAGTGCTTCTCAAAAAACGGAGAATAAGATCATTAATGTATTATATTTAAACATAGTCGTAGACAGCTCTTTGGTTATGTCCATTTTAGTGTCTTCATGATTTTACCAAAAAAGCTATTATTAAAAAATTGATTTTACCAAAAAATGCTTTTCTTAAAGCAAAAAGCTATTATTTTCTGATGTAAGTACGATTCATTATGTATAGAATATTTTCTTTTTTTAGATTTTAAGTACGATTCATTAATATAGAATATTTTCTACTAATATATCTAAATTCTAATTGGTTCAATATGAGTAATGTATTCTAATAAAATTTTAAATGCTTCATTGTACTCAATATTAGTAATATTAATGATATTAATTTACAATAAGAACATATTTAAACATTTTTTTTCAGGGTTATGTACTGACAAATCGTTTCACTTGGCACAACACAAGTAAGCCTATCGGTGGCGGATTTTTTGGACCGTCTCCCGAATTTGAACTAGCGATATTCAGCCTATGTTTCTTCGTGCGGCCAAATACGTTGTGTCCCGTTCAAATTAACGGAGTTCAGCTCGACATTCAAACTTACAACTACTATGGCAAACAATTGGTTGGAACTGCATATCCCATCGTGGTAAGTTACATTTTCCGAATTCTTTCAGTTGCGTAACAATTTTCTTGTAGGCTGACAACCTTACATTTAGTAAGCAAATACTAATTAAGAGTCTCATTAATTGTTATGGTCCATTTCTACCCTACTATTCTTTCGATATTCTTGAATTATATTGACTTCGGTCATTTCAAGATAATCTATATAATTGTGGAAATGATAGTTCAGTGCTTCTCAGAAAACTGAGAGTAAAACAGGCGTTCAATAATTTAAACTTAGAAGTCATGGACAGTTCTATGGTTATGCCCATATTATTCTCTTCAAGATTTTGCGGAAAAATGCTCCTATATGCAAAGTTAACATAGTACTTTACTGAATCTGCTTCGACTGCAATTAACAATTCGAAAGTAGTTATTTACATATGTTAACAACGATCTGTTTGCTCAAATTACTCTGATGATTTCGAGAAACTAAACTTGTTTTTTGTTTCAGACACAAAATATGAACAATTGAACTTCAAGGTTGGAATTTAACCGGCACTAAAAAAAAAGATTAAAATTCGATCGCTCCTCCTGCAAGTTATTGGTTAATCCTATCCTTCGCTTCCAATGCAGTTTACAAGCTACCAGCAGAAGAATATTTAGAGGTGAGCTCACTATTTATTATTATTAATTAGCGCTAAGTCGTATTATTGGGTAAAAGCATAATTACAATCTACATATGGAGTAAAGACGGAGCCAGCTGTTATCTGAAATGTTTTCTGCACTGTTTTGTTGAATTTATTTCACATTTTCATTGACTTTAAATTCCTGGTTAACTTTCAAATTAAGCAAACAAATTCTACAGGTACTTTCATTATAATATTGTACATTTATTTTATTTAGTTATTATATAATTATTATTATTCATTGTAATCTCTATGTTACATGCTCCTTGGCTTACAAAATTTCCATGAATGTACTGAATTTTCAGAAAATAACGACTTTTGAAATGGAGTTATATAAGAAGTCCCTCAGCCGACATTGTAGAAAATATCTACATTCTATCTATCAATGCTGAAAAATTCTTTTTGATTCAACTATATATATTTTTCTGCTTCGGAAGCACAAAAAGATTGCGACTAGTAATTAATTAAAAAGTTGAATTGAATATTTTCGATGATCAAAACAGGATTAAAAATAACTACGAGAAAATTCAACAATTTATTAAATTTTTAATGTACAGTTTCTCTCATATCGGCCAATAAATTTACTCAGGTTAATTTATAATTAAAAGCTTAACAGATATAAACAAGTTAAGTACGTGGAAAAAACCTGGACAACTAAAAACAATAACAGCAAGGCCAACAATTCATACTTATATAAATCGGTTGTATCATCGGTAATAGGTATTAGTTTAGTTTAGTTATATAAATCAGTTGAATAATCGGTAGTAACGCAACTATTTTAAAGAGTAAAGGAATTTTGCAAAGAAATTTCAGATTTATTCGGTTGGGGAAGGCATATGGACACGAAAATTTATTTACAAATAACTTCTTCCCATCTATACAATTTTCATCTTGAAAAATGGATAAGACGTAATTTAAACTTGCAGGAAGGAAAAAGTTGTAGCTAAGTAATTTTGTGCATTCTATTCGCAAGAATTCGATGTAATTCTGTAACGTATTAATGCTGAAGTCATCTGTACCATTATACGACAATATTCATTCCGATCGTATGAAATGAAATATGAAAAATAAGGCAAGATTATATATAGTATTAGAGTGAGATGTTTAGGTTTAAATTAATTCAGCCAATTCCTATAAACGGTTAAGAAGTAAAAACGGTTCTATTAATGAACTTACTGTTATTCTGAATCTGATTTATAACACTCATTGTTATGATTTATTTGAAATTCGCTGAAATATAATGCTTAGAAATTTCATAAGCATACATAGTTCGATTAATAGTGCTAACTCTTCTAAGCAAAATTCTCTTAGCAAGGAAAAAAATTCAAAATTCAAAAAATCGAAATTCAGTCCATAAACGCACTTTTTGCTCTAAGTAATGAAAAATGTACTTTGCTTAAAACCCGATAATTTTCCGAACGCGCACAAAAACGATATTTTTGTTGGAATCTTGCCTTTTATATCAGTTGTGGTTGAGAAATAACACCTTAATGCAATTTTATTAAAAAATAAACTCAAATCGACAATCATCAAATGAATACTGGAGCTTCCTCAGTTAAAACAAATTATTCTCATCATTCTATATTAAGTTAGAAACCTGTAAACTTCACAACGCACTTAGCCTAAGCAAGCCTGCCTTGTCTATACTGAATAAAGTTATAATTTTTTTTCTATTTGTACGAAGCATAAACATTTAACCGTCACACAGCATGCCTATGTATAGGAATATACATTAGGAAGTAGCAGTGCTAACGTATGTCGATCTACGTTATCAAATGGTACATATCTTATCTGTACATTACATAGACGTGGTGAGAATAATATTAATATTATGCCCTAATAACCACAGGATAAAAGTCTCCACCTAAAAGCAAAATACCTTCATAATTATTAGTAGTCATTTATATTTTTTTTTGGACGTCGGGCGGCAATTTCTAACGGAGGAGAAACTGTAAACAGGATTATTCAGCGACAATCAGGATTAGTCTGTATTATGTACATAAATTTTAATTGTTACTCACTACGCTGACTACAGTAGCAGAATAATTTGTTCTTATAATAATTTAAAATTGTGGCCATCATCTTGAACTTTTTCCTTAGCTAGTTTATACTCGAACTATGATGAATAAGTCACACTGAACAGTCGGAAATATTCAATAATTATTAACAATTTTCTTAAAATTTTTTGAATTAAAATTAAAAATTGTCTCAGGATTGAAAATTATGGAACATTTAAATTTCAGTCTTATTGCAACGGCCCAAAATATTGACCCACAATTTTCAACAAAATAATTGGTCCTCAGATGGAACATTAAATGGCAACGTAGAAAAATTCCAGATAAATGATGGTAGAAAAATTAAATTCGATAATAAGGAACAATTAATCCACACAGATGTATAGGTTTTTTTTTTTAATTTTATTATTAATTTCACATCTCCATCTTTTCACCCCAAACACTTTGCACCCTCGATACTCCTGAGAGAAAATCTTCCTGTACAATATTCCTGTAATATACACTTTGTTCCGGTAAATCCGGGCTTATTCCTAAGGAAAGAAGAGATTTTAGGTAAATAAATTCGAAAAATGCTATCTTGACAACTAGAAAATCCAACATTTTTGTCGAGTTTGACCTTATATTTTTGAATTCATATCATGAGGTCCTTGCACTACTTGAATACCGAATAATAGATATTTGTCTCATCTCAATTAAATCTATTAATATAAAACTATGCTCATTTCTAACAATGAATTTTGTTGGCTTTGTATATTTATTAACAAAGGTTCCTCGTAAAATTCAAAATCTGAACACTTGCATTCGATTATTTAATTTAGAATGTTCAATTTGTTCATAAGACTATCTTATGCATGACAGAATTATGCATGACCACTGCTAATGGACTGAACTATTTAAGCAGAATCTTTATTATCATTATTTACCTAAGTAAATAGAAGTTTCAATTCTACACAGAATAAACTCATCCAATGACACCCGCTCCGAGCAGCGCCGTGCAACACCCGCTCTGAGTGGCGCCGTGCAACACCCGCTCTGAGTGGCGCCGTGCAACACCCGCTCCGAGTGGCGCTGTGCAACACCCGCTCCGAGTGGCGCCGTACTACATCCGCTCCGAGTGGCGCCGTGTAACACCCGCTCCGAGTGGCGCCGTGCAACACCCGGTCCGTGTGACGCCATGCAACACCCGCTCCGAGTGGGGCCGTGCAACACCCGGTCCGTGTGACGCCGTACAACATCCGCTCCGAGTGGCGCCGTGTAACACCCGGTCCGTGTGACGCCGTACAACAACGTGTGACGCCGTGCAACACCCGCTCCGAATGGCGCCGTGCAACACCCGGTCCGTGTGACGCCGTGCAACACCCGCTCCGAGTGGCGCCTTGCAACACCCGGTCCGTGTGACGCCGTGCAACACCCGCTCCGAATGGCGCCGTGCAACACCCGGTCCGTGTGACGCCGTGCAACACCCGCTCCTAGTGGCGCCGTGCAACACCGGGTCCGTGTGACGCCGTGCAACACCCGCTCCGAGTGACACCGTGCAACACCCACGCCGTGTGACGCCGTGCAACACCCGCGCCGTGTGTTGCCTAGTGCAACACCCTAGCGACTGCTGGATGGCAGATGTTGCCGCCCGGCGCGGGTGTTGCAAGTCACGGCAGCCGTCACTCGACCCGGACTTTGCCGTCGTCACTCGGCCCGGACGTTGCCGCCGTCATTCGGCCCGGGCGTTGCCGTCGTCACTCGACCCGGGCGTTACCGCCGTCATTTGGCCCGGGCGTTGCTGCCGTCACTCGACCCGAGCGTTGCCGTCGTCACTCGACCCGGGCGTTGCCGTCGTCACTCGACCCGGGCGTTGCTGTCGTCACTCGACCCGGGCGTTGCCGTCGTCACTCGAGCGTTGCCGCCGTCATTCGGCCCGGGCGTTGCTGCCGTCACTCGGCCCGGGCGTTGCCGTCGTCACTCGACCCGGGCGTTGCCGTCGTCACTCGACCCGGGCGTTGCTGTCGTCACTCGACCCGGGCGTTGCCGTCGTCACTCGACCCGGGCGTTGCCGCCGTCATTCGGCCCGGGCGTTGCTGCCGTCACTCGGCCCGGGCGTTGCCGCCGTCATTCGGCCCGGGCGTTGCCGCTGTCACTCGGCCCGGGCGTTGCCGCTGTCACTTGGCCCGGGCGTTGCCGCCGTCACTCGGCCCGGGGGTTGCCGCCGTCACTCGGCCCGGGCGTTGCCGCCGTCACTTTTCCCGGGCGTGGTCGTCGTCACTCGGCCCGGGCGCTATCATCGTCACTTGGCCCGGGCGTTGCCGCCGTCACTCGTCCCGGGTGCTGCCGTCACTTGGCCCGAGCGTTGCCGCCGTCACTCGGCCCCGTCGTCGATTGGCTGCTCGAATTTTGGCACCGTCGCATGCACCGCATCTTCGTGCTGTTCCTTACATAGAGTGTTGGTGCCGGTGCTGAGCGGCATTATTCGCGCCGTAGCTTACACCGAGTGTCAGCCTGCACTTGACCGTGTATTGCCGAGTGAAGCTGCGATCCACCGGACCGAGTGAAGCTATGCATCACCGGACCGAGCGACGCTGCGCCACACCGGACCGAGTGACGCTGTGCACCACCGGGCCACGTGACGCTGCGCACCACCGGGCTGATCATGACGCTACGTACCACCAGGGCGAATGAAGCAGTGAAGCTGCGCACCACCGGACCGATCGTGAAGCTGCGCACCACCGGACCGATCGTGAAGCTGCGCACCACCGAACTGATCGTGAAGCAGGGCACCACCGGGCTGAGTGCTACCTTTTTGAACAGTTAATTATCACCAGAAATTACCAATTAATGAAGGGACGTGCACACTCGGCGAGGGTAGTGCGGGGAGGCGCTATTACATTCGAAGACTTCGCTGAACTCCGGCAGTTGTGCCAAAACTGCGCTCAACCTGTAATAAAAATGTCTCTTAAAAGAGTACTATTAACAAGTAGTGAATAAAAATTCTATATACGCTAAATCATGTTCGGTATTTGTAACACGATTCATGTTCTAACGCGATTTATAAGTTAATTTCAAATGAAATATCCATCTCACCTGGGATGTCCTAGAAGCGACAAATTACATGTTCTTTCAATATCTTCCCTTTGTGTGGTTGTATTCGTGCACAGACTCTGTAAAAAAATAAAATACTGTATTTTAAAGCTCAATATTTTCACAGGCACTAATCAGCGGTTCAGCTTACGAACCTAGACACCAAATTGGGGGATAAGAATTTTACAGCAAATCAATATTTTCATTGAATACTGATGTATAATCAATAACGTATACAAATGTATATTGAATGTAGTGAATTCTAATGTATTTAAAATAAAGTTTATTCTTACCCCCGCGTAAGACAAGAAGAAAATATGTGTGGTATTTAGACGCTCAAAACTCGCGGCTTGAGGCTGGGGTTCACGCTTCATCAGCGACAAGTACGCCTGTACAATAGAAATAAGTTCCATGACAATTTAAGATCCGGGTTCCATATTAATGGTAGCAGTGGATTACCACTGCAATGGATTATTAATGATAGCAGTTCATATATCTTATGTATTGCAAAAATGTAACTCTTTCGTTTTTAACATCACAAATTAGAATTTTTGATGAAGTCAAAAATTAAGCTTTAGCTTTTACCGTATAGAAGCTTCCAGTATTAAAACTTTTGTGCAAAATGCCATGCCTTTGTATTGCCATGCTATTGAATTGTAGATTTGGTTACAAACTTAGGTAAAAGTAAAGCTGCTAAAAATTGAGAGAATTTTACAAATTGAAGGCGTTGAATAGGCAGAACTAAAGGTGTTGATTACTAGGCACTTCTTCTGATACAATAACAAAGTCTGAATATTTCCTATTGAAACGATTTTCTTCTAACAATTTTCAACTTCTAGATTTTTCGTCAGGCTACATCCACTTTTTGTAGGTCTTTCTTCAGGATACACCCACTTCTTGTAGGTCTTTCGTCAGGCTACACCACTTCTAGGTCTCTCATCTGGCTACACCCACTGCTCCAAGGTCTTTCGTCAGGCTACACCCAGTTCTCCTAGGTCTCTCATCAGGCTACACCCACTCCTCCTAGGTCTTTCGTCAGGCTACACCACTCCTAGATCTTTCGTCAGGCTACACCCACTTATCCTAGGTTTTTCGTCAGGCCAACCCACTCCTCCTAGGTCTTTCGTCAGGCTACACCCACTTCTCCTAGGTCTTTCGTCAGACTACACCCAGTTCTCCTAGGTCTCTCATCTGGCTACACCCACTGCTCCAAGGTCTTTCGTCAGGCTACACCACTCCTAGGTCTTTCGTCAGGCTACACCCACTTATCCTAGGTTTTTCGTCAGGCCAACCCACTCCTCCTAAGTCTTTCGTCAGGCTACATCCACTTCTCCTAGATCTTTCGTCAGGCTACACCCACTTCTTCTAGGTCTTTCATCAGGCTACACCCACTCCTCCTAGGTCTTTCGTCAGGCTACACCCACTTCTCCTAGGTTTTTCATCAGGCTACACCCACTCCTCCTAGGTCTTTCGTCAGGCTACACCCACTTCTCCTAGGTCCTTAGTCATGCTACACCCTCTACTTCTATGGCTTTGGTCATGCTGCATCCACTGTGGCAGTTTGTCAGGCTACACCCACTTCTCCTAGGTCCTTCGTCAGGCTACACTACTTCTCCTAGGTCCTCAGTCAGGCTACACCCTCTACTTCTATGGCTTTGGTCATGCTACATCCACTGTGGCAGTTTGTCAGGCTGCATCCACTACATCTACGGCTTTCATACTGCAGCTCCAACTACTAGTATGAATCGTTCAGTCTCTGGAATATATTCTTGCTCGACGCAGCGGTGCACTCACCTTATAAGTTTGTCTGACTGCATCCACCTCCGCGGCGGTGTCACTGGCCGTGTGTTGGATGACGTTATCGTCTTCGATCGAGAGGTCGGATGTGGAAGCTGCCACGCACTCTGCCACGCCTCGTAAATTCTCCACAGTCCTGAAAAATTTATTGTCAAACTTCTGTTCTAAAATGGAAAAAAGTAAACATTGTTACGGTGATACAAAATTGAGGTAATTGAAATTGCTGTGATGGAGATTGCAGAACTTACAGGTAAAAACTATGGCCGGTCATTCTTGACAGGAAAAGCAAAACTGTGCTTCAGATGATGATCAAGATGATATCTAGTTCTTCAGATGATCTGCATATTCTGCTTTGATTTTAATTCCCACATCAACTTAAATTTATGAGACCTGTGTTACTTGCTCGATATCACCTGCTGTGATAAGGTCGTGGCAAAACAATGCAATTGGTATTGCTTAACATAAATATGGCTCAACATTGCATTAAAAATAATTTTGCGGTCATTATGTTCTACAATATTTTTTCCCCTATTATTGATTCAGGAAAAGCTTTTCGTGCAGAATAAAATTATTGTCTCAAATTATAACCCAAAAATAGGCATCAAGAGATTTGTGTTCATTGTACCGATTTGTGTTGGATGTTGGGAAATATGTCATCCGTTGTTAAAAATTTATTCATTTTTCGTGCAGAATGGTGTTGCCGTCTTAATCATGAAAGTATTAGTGAGAGGTTCAAAAAAGTTTAGTAATAATAGTCTCAAATAACCGCCCGAAAGTGAGGTTCAAGAGAACGTCCAACAACCTACCGATTGGTACACGACGTTGGAATACCAGTCGGCCATGGCTTGACTTTAATTCTGTGCCTTTCGTGGAGAATAGAATTTTACAAAATTGAACGTAACGAGAAGGCATAATAAATGTACCTATTAGTGTACGACGTTGGAGTAACCAGTCGGCCATGGCTGTCCCAGGACAGTCCCACGGAGTCGAAGGCTCGGAGCATCTCTCTTGCGATTCGAACACCGATACCGCCGTACAACATAGCCCTGCGTATCAAATATTAAGCATTTATACATATTACCAAACTTGAAATTCATTCGATCATTCAGTTTACAAAATTGTTGCTTGTATCATTCTACAGCGATTCTAAATCCTACGCTAAAACCGAGAAATTTTGCTGCAAGATTCTGAAAATTTCAGTAATGATCAACGCTAAAATTGAGATTCACTTTTGCGTGCAAGACAATATAATTTCAGTCATGCAAAACCACGAATAATAAATTGAATCGATTAAAATATAACGAAATATTATTTTGGAATTGCGACTACATGGGTAACGAATCATGCAGTTAATTTTATGGTGGAATGGGAGTATATTAAGAAATCGTTGCGGCGTACTATCATTAGAATGATAATAAAATTTCCGAAAATTAATTTTATTCTTTAATGGATCCGGCATATATGATAATGAATTGATAATAGTATAATATATGATAAGGAAATAATAATGTGCTCACGCCGGGTAGTTGGGATGAAAATAGGGTGGGTTAAGCCAGTGTGGAGGGATGACAATTCGGTTGGAGGGGTGAACGTAAGCGATGTTGTCGCCAGCCAGAGCTGCCATCCACGGCTTCTCAGTCTCTGGTTCCAGAAGCTGCTTCTCCATGTGACGCCGTCCGTTCAGAATCGAGTCCTGCAATGAAAATAAATATTATATCTTTTGATTTGGTGATGAAAATTTCTAACTTTGGCTCCTCAAAGAGTTAGTAAAAAGTGCTGTATGGTATGAAAACCATTTAATTTCATGCCCTGCAATAAAAATAAACTATTATTTCTTTGGACCTGGTGATTGAATTTCTAACTTTGATTTCTCGAAGAATTAATAAAAAGCTATTTATATGATAAAAACACTTAATTTCATGCTGTTTTGGGTCCTGTTTTGATGTTTGAATTAGGTAGCTTCGATCGATGGCTGTTTGGTAATTAGCACAAGCTGTTATTTGTAATTACACATTTGCTTCGGTAATTAGTTGATAAAAGTTAACACGGTTTCATTTTATCATTTAATAATATTTTCCAGGAAATGAAGATCAGGTTTCAACGCTTTTGAGTAAAAAGGTTTCAAAAATGAAAATAAATGTTTAATTTTTTCAGGGAAACGCTAGCCTAATAGTTTAAATGAAGAATGAATTGCTGTATTACCAACTTCTATTTTAGCCTTCAATATTAGATAGTGGCTTTCAGCAATGCAACTGGAAAATATTATTCAAACAAATTGCTCAACGTGGCTAGAAATCGTTAATTATGCAAAATTCGAAATTTACTCATCTATTTGAATCCAAAGATCATTTTCGATCAGAAGGTTCACCAGAGAAACAAAATTATCCTGGAAAATTAATTAATGATCATCGATTATTGAAAGCTTTGATGGTAGACTTACTCTGAGATTTTTGAAGAAGTCTTTGGTGAAGATTGTGAAGTCTTTATAATGTTCATCGATAACCCGGCGATCCAACAGAGAGTCTGGGTAGCCAACCGTGATGCTCATGTTCGATAACTGCACATGTATTATGATTTATAACCTACGATCTTGCACAAACAAGACAAGAAGTTACGCTAATATTCGACAATTGCACAATTATAACGATTAATAACTTACGATCTTACACAAACAAGACAAGAAGTTACGCTAATAATCGATAACTGCACAATTAAAACGATTAATAACTTACGATCTTGCACAAACAAGACAAGAAGTTACGATAATATTCGACATATGCACAATTGCAACGATTTATAACTTACGATTTTACACATACGAGGCAGAAATTATGTTCATATCAGAAAGGCGTGGCAAACTGGTGAAATAATAACTAGTTTAATAATAAATAATAATAACGAATTAACTAATTAAAATGCCATTACAAGGAACGTGACTCTTGCTCGATGTCGTAATTAAGTGGATAAAAGACAAATAATGTATGGAGGTAGAAAGAATGCAAAATATTGAATATATAAGGTAATATTTGAAAACATTTTTGCTAGACATTTGACTGAAATAAAATTGAAATATTATTTGGTTTCACCTTGGCGCTGAGTCTTGCTTTGGTCTCCATGGGATACCATCGGCTGTGGGCGAGGCTGATCGTTAAAGTCCGACGAATCTGATTAAATATTTTCGTGACCTGCAAAATTGATAGAGTAAAATGCCGGTATTCTAATTGCATGTTCATGGATATTCGCAAAAAAATTACATGTAATGCAGAAAAACCTACGGTGTTGTGCAATTAGACGCGAATTTTGAGAATTCAAGATAATGCGCATCAAAGGAAGATCGATTATTTTGCTGAAGGCTGCATTTGCGTATTTCTGAATCATAATGGATATGTTAGAAATTTCTAATTTGAAGTCGCCAATTAGACTTATCAGCAAAAACATCCGCTTAGATTTATCGCCATAAACATACGCTAGAATATTTTTTAAAATAAATAAGAAAAAATAAGAAATTTCACCGTTTCAATAGTAGGGTCCCTGTTTTTCATCCTCGCAGGCGTTCTCTCGTACAGAGAACCTAAACCGTAGCTGAAAAATTGTGATGTGGACTGGATGCAAAACTCCCATCGTTCCAGAGGCCGTTGAGCACCTGCAATAGTAAAGATAGTTTGATAGTTAAGGTGTAGTTAAAATAACTAGGATTATTTTTATTATGGAGTAAAAACGTTGAAATTGATATTTAACGTGAAGGCATAATTAAAAGTTACCTATAAGCTTGAGATATGTTAACAGAGATGTGACTATAGTGAATGGACAACGCTTATATTATCAAAAAGAGAGCATTAAAAAATGCTAAACTTCAGGAGTTTTAGTGTTAAAAACAAGATGATACGTTTTTTCTTAGGCATTAGTTTAAATTATATCGAAGCCAATCGTATATGAATTATAGAATCATATGATATTTTTTATCTTTATCACAGGTAATGTGATAATTTCTTGAGATTGAGATCTCGAGATGTAAAAATTTCTATATTGAGATCTCGATCTATATTGAGATCTCGAGATCTCTATATTGAGATCTCGAGATGTAAAGAAGGTTACTGCAATAAGGCACCTGAATATTTAAATACGATGTAAATTAAATAAGAAATTTTCGTATATTGATAAAAATTAGTATATACTAGCATATTATAATTGAACTTTAATTATTATTAATAACATATATATTGATAAATAAGCAATTACATTTGTCACAACTACATCACTAACCTGTAAATTCTCTGCTGTAAAGATCCAAAACCCTTTTGTCTTTGTCAGGCAAATAAGGCAGATAATACGAGACGAAGTTGAAAATCAGGTATGTGTTCAGCTGCCTGTAGAACAAAAGAAGACTTTAAAAGCTTTAAGAACAAACCAATAACGAAAAGTTCCACCATATAGTTATTTCAGTCATTTAAAATGTTGAGTTCACACTTTGGTAAAGTCAAACATACCGAACCTTTTTCGTTTTCGGATTTTCATGAGCGATTAAATTTGTGAGAATTCAATTTTGCACCTCTAATTATGAAGAACGAGAAAATGATCATAAACAAGCATCATTTGGTGCTGAGTATGAAATATTACGCAAAATGTTAAAATAACTGCTTAACCTATCATTAATAAATATAATCATAATAGTGACTAATCATCTAAATAATTTAGGATTGATATGCCTACCATAAAAATAATTTACTTTATTTATATAAATAAGTTAAAGGCTATGAGATTTTACAAAGGTTAATTTAGAATTTGTTGAGAATAATGTCAGTTTCTTGAAAATTGTGGGAAATAAATAAGAGTTTAAAAAATCCAAAATGAATATCAAAAACATTTAATTCCGTTGCATATATAATCTGAAAAAACGTGAATTATTAAAGTGAATATGAAAATTGGAAATGAAATCTAAGGAATCATGAATATCATTTTTGAATAACCTTATCATGAATCTCGTCATCATTTTCCTGGGCATCGTCTGCCATATGATTTACATGCATTTTTGTACGACTGCAGTAAAAATGTGCATTGGTATAAATATCGAAGATTGAAATAACTTCGTGTTCTTGGAGCAATGAAATCTGAATGTTGCTGCAATACACTATCTACAAAGCATATTGATTAACCACTCGTGAAGCATACACGAATGGTTAATGACCAGAGAAATCATGGAGTTACATTTTCAGGTTCGAACAATATTCTTCAGATGATGTTGGTTGATCAAAAAAATGCAGGTTCAACGAAGAAATTTAATTTATTAACGACGTTTCGAATGTGAGAACATTAATTTTCATATTATAAGAAGCATTGAATACCTAAATTTAGGCGGAAATAAACAAGGAAATGTGTTTAAGCAAGCTTGTTCTGCTATCGTACACTGCTAGTAAAATTACCGTTAACGGTATTACCGGCGTTTCAGTGGCCGGTCGGCACGTGAAAAGAAACACCGTGTCGCCATTTTTATTCTAACTTAACACTAGAAATCCGTAAAACATCTGATAAAACTGGCGAAATGGTTTATTTTCACGGGGCGACCGGCCACTAGAACGCCAGTGGGTCGCCAGAACACTAGAACGTTTTTTTCACCGTTTTTTCCAACAGAGTATCCTAAAAGCATATTGTGTGAATAAATTGCAAGACCTGCGGTCAGTGGTAGAGATCAGCTTGGAGAGATCGGAGAAATACTCATGTGATACAACGAGAACTTCGGTCCTGTGGTCCAGTTTGCTGCTGGGGAACACGTTCCTTAGAAGGTCCAGCCATGGTATCTGAAAAATTGTTACATTTTAATTTCAAATAATTAAAAAACGGAAATTAATGGAAATGAATTAGTTAAAAACTGAAATTATTTAGTTAATTTCCTAATTGGTAGCTGAACTATTGTGTTATGTTAATTTCAAGTGAAGATAATAGGAGTATTAAATATGTAATTCCCTATTTATATAAATGGCGGTGAAGTGAGTTGTCTGTATTAAGTTTTGATGGATAAAAGAAATTTCATTTCTAAACGTGAAAAAGGCTGTGAGTGAGCGGTTTTCTCTTTAGTAATAGGTTTCAGTTATCATACAGCGTAGATGAGCGAATCTAGAACTAAAGATTTTATGAAATGGAATAAAAATGAACAATGAACTGCCATCAGAATATTTGTAGTGAAAGTAATTTTGCACATGTACTGAGCCGCAGGCTTAATACTGCAGGAAAATTTGTACATTAGATTACTTTGAATAATTCTCTATTTTTTTCCTGATGAATCGACGAAAATTTCCTCTTAGCATAATTGTTAAATTTCCACTTTCAATGGATATACAGATATTTTGCCGAGACTCACGCTGGATGACATCATGCCGAGCACTCCAATGTTGATCTTAAGGTTAGACGCTATAGGGTCATCGAGATGGGACTGAGGTGGAGTTATTTCTGCAATGCGGCTCTCATAGTAGTATAAATGTGAGGCAAACTCCAGGGCATCAGGTCCGCTGGCTTCAAACATCTTGGCTGTATCCTTCGCGTATTGTTTGAATGCTTTCTCCAACTGAAAAATTAGGGATCGTATTGAATGTAATTAGAGCACCATTTATGATAATTGTAAATCACTGAGTGACGCCATGTGAAATATGATAAGTAGAAGTTTTCGTGTAATGAATAATCGGAACGTGGGGGATTGATGATTGATGGAGATAAAACTTACATGAACATTATAATAGCGAAAAATATTTTCATGCAACATGAACAAGAATATATTATGCAAGAATATAATTATGCTCTAATTATATAATTATTATACAGTTTAAAAACGCATACAGTTTAATGTCAACCTGACCGAGGTCGGTTGGGAAGGTACTTAAATTTGAGTAGTAAATACCGCGGACTTTAACGTTCATCCACATATGGATTCATAGGAGACCTACTATTTATCTGAAAAATTTATGCTCTTTGAACATATTTTTACCATAAATTTTTATGAAAAAAGTAAAATATACAACAAATATGTCAGTTTATATAGGAAGACATTATTGAATGAGGAATATTCCGGGATTCAAGCATGCCGAATTCTGAAACTTTATTTATAAATAAAATAAATTCAAGAGTATTTTCGCGTAGTGAACTGGAATCATGCAATTAGAATCGTTATCGTATGCAATATTACCAGATATTTGATAAAAACTCATATGCTTGCATACAGCCAACCGTAGATGAGGGTTTTCAGGTTATATGCAACTTGTTTTTAAATTAATGATTTACAAAAAGGATTTAGTTAATGGCGAACATGTATTTGTAAAATCCTTCGAAAAAAACATTTAAAGAATTTTAATGAACTGAAAATACATCAGTTTGGTCGTACAATAAAAAATTTGCAAAAATAAAAGTTAAACTGGACGTTTTTCCTTTATTCAAAGCAGAATCACCAGATCATCTCCGAAACTAAAAATTGAATAAAGCTGTGAAATCCATACAAAAAAATTCATAAATATCCTTATTGTGTGAAATATTTAATTTTTTTCAATCAAACGAAATTTTAGGACACTACTAACGTCTGTATCTTTTGATAAAAAAATTTTAATGCACTGACATACAATATCCAAGCTTGAATTTCAAAAATGTGTGCATAGATTTAAAATATCTATGCATATATTTAGGATATTCTGAAACTTATTTATAATATCCATGCATAAAGTTCACATATCTGCGCCTACATTTCAATTTCCCATGCAGGGATTTAAAATTCCCTTGCACCGAGCTTAAATATCCAAGCATGGATTTCAGATTAACTGGAATGGAACTCAAATATTTAAACACTGATTACAAGTATCCATAAATTGATAAAAAATATCCATGCATTAAACATTTTCATGGATGAAGACAGGAAGAGAGTAGAGAACAAAAATTATAATTTAAAAGAAGAATAGCGCAAAGTTTTGGGGTGCTCTACACAATCATTATTTATCTTTAGGTCATGGACAAGAAATTATATAATAATTAACACTAAGATATAAAGATGTAAAAATATTAAGCGGGGTACCAGCTGCAATTATCATAATTTTCGAAATTGTTGTGAAATTGTGCGATAAGTATTACCTTACCTAAACATTTTTATTCTTTGGGAGAAGAGACACATTTAATTGTACTTAAATATCAGGTTATTGATAAGTTTTGGATTATTGAATAGCGTAAAGAATAGAATATTATTGCAAAATGACATCAAAGTGTGCAAATTTTTACAAACTGTGCCCAGGTTCGGACATCTCTGGAGCTCCATCAGCCAAGATTTTTAACATTTTTTCAAAAATTAGAATGTGACTTAGAAGAATATATATTCTCAATTAATGAGTTTAGATATACCTGAATATTGAACTTTATTAAAAAAATTCTTCAATGATGTCGACGTAAAGAAGATTACAATATCAGGTGAAGCTGGTTGGTAATAGAAATATTTTGCGCTACATATGCTTCTGAACTGTAAATTTGTGAAGACACACATTGACGTTGTTATTTTTTAACGTAATCATGAATTTCTATTTAATAAAATAAATAGAAAATTACATAAATAAATTAGAAGATTCTACTTTTATGATTTGTAAATTCGTCTTAGATTTTGCTGAAATTTACGGCGATGCAACTTTTATTCCATTATCAAGAAGTTCCAAAGTTTCAACTAAATATGTTTGTATTGATAATTATGTTGCTTGTTTTTTGCGCGCGAAAATTTGCAGTGAGTATAGCTTATGGTCGGTTATACGCTTCCCAACCATTTCAAAGCGATAAATGTCTTTTATAAATCAAAGCTTAAGCTAAATTCTGAAGCGTGAAAAGAGGATCTAGGTAAAGTCAAGGAAATTTAATGCCGGAATTAAACTATTATTATTACGCTCGAGTAGATGATTTCGTGCCGCGCTCGAGCTCAAGAAATGTCCGTACGATACACAGAGAGCGACATCAAAACGACCAATAAGGTTTACGTTGTTTTGGAACAATTGTTTCTGCAGATCGCGTAGAACTCTTAGCTCGTCGTAGTCGATGCAGTGGCGGTCACCATACGCCACATCTCGCGGCAACCGCATGCGCCAAAACTTAACACCAAAACAAATTTATGAACTAAATAACGAGGCAGGTTTTTTAAGTGAGGCCCGTTTTGGAATTAAAAAAAGGCGTGCAAAGATATCGCAATTATTTTATTTTTACATGAAAGCTGAAATTCTGCCGCCTAACTTCTGCCGCCTGAATTCTGCCGCCTGAATTCTGCCGCCTAAAGAAATTTCAGGCGTTTTTCAGCAGAATTTCCCCTCCATTTCAGCAGAATTCAGAATTTCACCAGAATTTCACCTCCAAGTCAGGCGGCAGAATTTCATCAGTAAGGCATTCAAAAACTGGTGCCACTTTATGACAAGTGCCCAATATTGACCGAAAATTACATATGTAGAAAAGTAGATTAAGGTACAGGCTTTCATATAAAAATAAAATTATTGCGATATCATTGCACGTCTTTTTTTAATTCCAAAACGGACCTTACTTAAAAAACATGCCTCGTATATATAGCGTTAAACGAGCCGTTTTACTTCCCGTTTTATCTTTGCAACCAATATTATTTTGAATCGAAATTAAATTTGGAATTGGGGTAACACAAAATGAAATGAATTACATTTGGTTAAGGTTAGAAGTAAGCTTAGTAACTACCGTGTAGTTTAAGTCTAGTTAACAATAAATGATAAACTTTTGAATTAGAAATTTTCGATCGAATTAATTGATCGCCCATTACGGTGATTGCTAATAAATTATATATTGATAACCATCAACTACTTTCACAAGCTCAACAAGGTCTCTTCGCACTTTAATTTAAAAAAAAGTGAATAAGGACATTAAGCGATTGGTACAGAAATCAATAATTAAGTCAAAATGTTGTCAGCAAGATTGGAAAAAAGATGGCCTTGCTTTCACGCCATTTTAATTTTTTTCTTAATAATTTGAAAATAAGTTTAACAGTAACTATAAACAATCATCGTCATTCCCAGTACTAATATTTATTTCATTTTCTCGGAGAAGCTGGAGAGATTCGCTTCAAGTTTACGTCAAGGGAGACTAAGGTATGGTTTATACCATGCTTCTATGCTACCAACTCAGTTTAGAATAATTTTTATCGTCAATAATTTTTATTGAAACTGGGCATGCTTGGCATTCTATCATTCCAGTAAGACTCAAATCCTGCAAGCGTCGAATTTATCCTTATGATTCAAATCACGTGCAATATATTGTCAAACGATAGCAAACTTTCCCAAGAAAACACAATGAATTATAAATTATTTGACAATTCAAAATTTGTCGCTGAGCGCAATCATCATTTTTAAAACAGATCTAAATTTCACAAAGCCATGCTTTTCATTTTAAAACAAGCAAAATAGCAACACACATTGACGGAATCTGATGGCTGACTAATCAGTCTATTCAACCACCTCTAAAAATCATTTTATTACATTAAAAAAATGATTAAAAGCAGGATTATTTTTTTAGTTTGCGCTGTCAATTTGCGCCAAATTTAAGGAAGCACAAAAATATGGTATTAGGTACTTAATCAAGAATTTAAAGTTATTTAAGATAGAAATGGGCAAAAATATTGGAAGGCACTTGTAAAAAGTAAAATTTCCAAGTCAAAATTAGAAATTTTATACAAAAAAATTTCGGAGTCACTCGGATGCCGCTTGTAGAGTGAAATAAAATAGTTGGGAAGAAAAATACATGCAAGTTGAATTGACTCGAACAAAATTCGAGAAATTTTTTATTTTTTAGCAAAAAATTTAAAAGAATCTTTCACGTATACTGTAGAAACTCATCTCATTTACTAATGATTTAAAAAAAGAAACTGCGTGAGTATAGAATGGTCGCTTAAATATTCTAAATAACTTACGTCGTTATTAGGAAGACGATCATAGTAGCTGCGGTGAGGCATCGAAAAGCCCGAAGGCACCAACTGCACAACGAAAATTATGTCAATATTTGATATTGACGTAATAATATTTATATTAAATATTAACGTAACAATATTTAATATTTAATTCAGACAGTAATGAAATAATTTTGTAATAAGTATAAAATAGCATTGGTGACAAAGATGTCTAAGATAACATGGATGACAACGACGGTAAGGTGAAAAGGGTGACAGGGATGCCAAGGATTACTAGATTGACATATATGAGAAAGATGCTTAGAATGACAAAGTTTGAAAGGAAAATCTGATAAAAAAGCACATAGGAAAGAAAGTGCTGCTCGTTTGCCACCAAGTTTCAGACATTGGACATGAAACCATCGAGTTGATGGGGGTTAAGGCGTTAATAATTTGATGAGCCGACGTTAATCGCACGATGTATGAGTTTAATTAATCATAATTTCGTTAATAGTAAAAATAATATTAATCATAATGTCGTTAATAGTAAAAATAATATTAATCATAATGTCGGTAATAGTAAAAAAAATATTAATCATAATGTCGTTTCGAATGTAGCAACATTCAATAATGTCGCACATTAATCATACCTTGGATGAGTTTAAACCTTACAATGTAAGGTTAATCATTAACCATTCACGAGTGTTTACCCTACAATTATTGGGGGCGTATAATACGTGTGTAGCAAGAGGTTTCTTGTAATTGTACTTAATTCGACGTGTTTCGATTGCAGTTTACAATATGAAATTGAAATTTTGACTAATTGAAATAATATTTGAATGTGGCAAGCATATATTCGAACTTCAAAATTCATGTTATTGGGAAATAACACACCTATTATTTATATATAGTTAGCCACATGAATTTTCAAGCTACAATTCTTAACAAATTATTACGATGTTCCATTTTATTCCACAAAATTTGAACAAGATCATTTTCGAATTCTAAAACTTACTAATAAAAATTTAAAAAAATCAATCGACTGCTGAGCTCAATTATAATTTATTCACTCAGTAATTAGCGATTGCATCCAAAACTCGACATTGTTTCGTCAGCAAAATCTTAATAAATCTCTATTCGTAAACTTTCATCTTTATGCGTTTACCTATCAAAGACCTCAAATTTATCAATCATAACACTTTTCATGAAATAAAGACAAAATTCAATCACATCAATATGCCATACAATTAATATATTATAAGTGAATAATATATTAATACAAAAGAGGCTTCACCAACCGACCTTAATGATGTTCTTGCCCTCGTTGTAAGGGTCAGGCACCACAGTGATGCGTATATATAACAACCAACCTTAATGATGTTCTTGCCCTCATTGTAAGGGTCAGGCACCACAGTGATGCGTATATATAACAACCAACCTTAATGATGTTCTTGCCCTCATTGTAAGGGTCGGGCACCACAGTGATGCGGAAATACGGAGACACTCCGAACTCGGCGTGTAGTTTGGTGAGCACGACATCGAAGTCCCAGCGCCGGAGGTCCCACGTGTCCCGTAGAAGGTACCAGCCATCTGAAATGCAGAGTTTCTTTAGAACAATTTAGTATTAAGTTTACTGTATTCTTTTTCAAAAAGCAAATTTTCAGTTAGAAATGGGCAGTCAAAATTGTTATATGTTAAAATTTGCATTAATCATTGAATTTTCATATTTTTAGCGCATTTTCTCATTTATGGAACAAATGCACTATTGTGCTCGCCATGTCCGTCTGTCTGTCTGTCCGTCCGTCCGTCCGTGACCTCAAGTTTTCGTCGACGAGAAAATGCGCTCTCTGTCACTCACTGCAGTGAGTACTGAGTTATATTTTTTATATATTGGAAACGTGTTAAACAAACACACTCGAGTCTTTAACTCCTAGGCAATTCAATTGCAACCTCAAGCATTCAAACAACGCAAATCGTTTTTGAGGATGAAGTAAGAGTTATTAATTCTTATTAAAATTTGCTACACTCTTAAATTACTAAATGTAGGGAATAGTCTAGCTCTTAACTCTAAATACTTTAAGAATGGCTCAAATTTTCCACCTTAAGTAATTCCAGTTCTCAGTATCTCACACTCCACGACTCGTCTAGCTCGCAAGGCTCAAAATGAGATGCCTTTATCCCCGCCTTTAGCCCTGCGTTGAAGTCAATAAATCACAGCTCTTAAGCTTTCCCCAAGCTTTTTTTACTCGAATTAAAATGGCTGCCAAAAAACAGGAAAACTCGACTGATGGCTCTTTTGAAAAGCGGCTGAAGCGACCTGAGAAAACGCGACAATATGGCGGGTGCGGTGGGCAAAACATCGCTTAAAAACCGCCAGGCTTTCGGTAAAAATTACTAAAATGTAATTGATAGCGAAACAAAAATTGAATAACATTGGCGTTGAAAGCTTTTGAATATTTGCCATTTCTATTTTCTAGTAACTTCATAAACATTTTAACTGATTAAATAATCAATTCGCATAGTTTCAAAAAATAAATTCAAATATTTGGAAAATGTGCTGTAAGAAAAAGACATGTAATAAAACTGCGGCAAAAACGGGGATACAAATATTCCAACTTCGTTGTAGGCTAGTCTAAAATGTCAGCAGCGTCGAAACTATAAAAACAGGACGAAAAAGCAGAAATCCTAAGTATAAGGTACGTACTCCTCAACTAAATATTGGAATCTCAATAGAATTTGGGTTTAAAATTTTGATTGTAAAAAATTTAAGGCATGGTAAGATTGTAAGACTTGAACCAAACGAAAGAATCTTGATCACATGAAAAACTGAAAAATTGTTTAGCTAAGAAATTTATTTTTGAAACCCTTGGCATTTATAACTGCACAAAATGCGACGATTTTTTCCACAATTGCTCTAAAAAGAGAAAATTAAAAGTGGATAAAATCATAATCATTATGGGAGATTGATAAATTGGGATGAAAATTTCGGTAACTAGGATAAAAAAATGCATTTGGAATTGTGATTTTAGAACTTTTTTAACTGAGGAAATGTAAATAAAATGAGGCCAAAAGAATTTAACCAGGAAATTGGCGGCTGAAGGTCTTTTACGGAGCGATCTTTTGTACGGCCTGCAGAGCGAATCCGACAGTAACTGATAGCTGTCTTTATCGACGCTTTCACGACTGCTCAGCAAATGTAACTATCTCTAGTAACCTTTCTTTAGGGAATGTAACTATCTTTAGTAACCTTTCTTAAAGGATGTAACTACCTCTAGTAACCTTTCTTTAAAGAATGTAACTATATCTAGTAACCTTTCTTTAAAGAATGTAACTACTTCTAGTAACCTTTCTTTAAAGAATGTAACTATCTCTAGTAACCTTTCTTTAAAGAATGTAACTACCACTAGTAACCTTTCTTGAAATAATGTAACTGTCTCAAGCAACCTTTCTTTAGGGAATGTAACTATCTCAAGTAACCTTTCTTTAAAGAATGTAATTATATCCAGTAAACTTTCTTTAAAGAATGTAACTATCTCGTGTAACATTTACTTTATTAAATAATCCTCCGTACCATCTACTGGTTTTACTGTTCAGACGAAATATTGACTCATTTCAAAACTAGCTGTATTCTCGTATGTGATGCAGAAAAACTTCATATTGTGAAATTCGATTTATTTCACGAGGCATATAAATTGTATGTAGTCATAATCCGTGCTGCATGATTTCTATGACTGTCTAAAATTCATACAAACCGAAACAGAAATGCGTTAATGCGGTAATGCATCATTTTTCTGTATTTTCCATTTAACGCACTTAACGCATGTTCAAGTTAAGCCAAACACCGCCTTTGCATTATTCGAGAATTAAATTTCTCCTGTAATAATTTATTCGATTGAATATACTATTTCTTTCAGCTCTATGCGAACGACACAAAATATTAACGCGGAGAGCCTTTCAATTCTCTTCCGTTGGTATTAATTCAGAGGTCTCAGACGGGGCATGAACCTGAATATTCAAAGATACGCGAGACCACGCAGAGGCAGCATTATTATTACAGAGACTACGCTCTTATTCAGCTCCAACTCTGGCTAAAACGCGTAAATCTCTAATGTCTTTGGCAGCTCTGTTGCACTGGCAGCTTTACGGCAGTATGGCATGAAGCTGAATATTAGTATGTAGTATACTATGGAGCATACATACTATATTATTTAGAACAATACAACATGAAACTGAATATTAGTATATAGTATATTATGGAGCATACATACTATATTATTTAAAGCAATACAGAATGAAGCTAATAAATAATTAATTACTATATGTTTATATTTTGAAGAAAGTAAACGAGGACGCATTTAGAAAACTATTAGAGCTGATATTTCCAAGTTTAGATAGATCGCCAATTTTGAAAGATGGTGGAGGTTATTTTATAAAAGGCAATTACATTCGCACCTAAAAAATATTTCAAGGATTCATTTTGCTAACGGTATTATTACGAGAATAATTCAGAATTGACCAACACAGGTATGCTGGCTGCTCAGGGATGCAGTCTTTGTGCATGGATATACGTCGCTCTAAGCTTAGAAATTTGAGCATTTGTTTCTAAATTCTGTCTAAACGTGAAATGGGGTCTTATCTGGTATAGACGCTGTGGTATCTCAGACGCTATGGTATCGTATGCGCTATGGATGTATCTTAATTAGTATTTTAAATGTATCTTAGATACCTTTAAATACTTTCACTCATTATCATGAGTCCGAAAACATTAGAGCACAATGTAATGTGGTATAAGCTAGGATACAGTTTTATGTCAGCTGCAACGAATTCTTTTGCAAAATATGACTATATATAACAAAAGGACTATATATTATTCGCTTTTTGAAACTCCTTCGCAACGCATAAATGTTATAATGTTGAATTATATTATTGTTAAAATTTTAACTTAATAATGACACTGCTGTAGGAATCCAGTGAAATTCTGACAATATGCATCGCTTCCACTGCTCTAAATGCAACACTTCTGAAGAGGCCAATATCTCTGAGTTACACATGCTTAATGAATTTCATGTTTTATTTTTAAATATAAAAAATTATCATTTTTAAATTTGTTATATATAAATTTTTTCTATTTTTAAAATTATTTGTTCTTACAATTGATTCATGCACTGTCTCCGACTTTACGCAAGTGTGCAAAGTTTCAGATCGATTGGACATGTAGAAGATCGTTAAATATCGATAAGAAGATTTGTAGCAGACAAACGACCAAAAAAACAAACAAACAACAAGAAGTGAAATTAAAGAAAAATGTTGTAATAAAAAAATAAAGAGAGTTGACAAGCTAGTCAGTCTGAACTTGGTGCAGCTGGACATTTCAGGAAGGCAGTAACTTCAATCATTTGTTTGGTTGAATAACATGCTAACCAAAAATTTAAAAGCAAAGAAAACATCCAGGTAATTCGCCAATGTGGGGAATTTACATTTTGTCCAGTTGTTGAGTTCATGAATAGAGTTAATTCATTAAATTCATGATCTTCATTGATCTGATAATGCGAAACACAAAATGAAGGTATTTAAAGTTAAAGTTTTTTTAATGCAAAAGAACAAGGTAGTTTCGACTTCTTACTGGTAAGTTCCATTCAAATCCTTAGTTAATTAGCTACAGTTTAAATAGGTTACGACATATTGAGCGAAAATTGGTAAATAATATAATAATGAATTTCTAATATTACACAGATAATTAATAGGCTAATAAGGTTTCGCAAGAATTAAAACGCAATTGTCTAGAAAACCGGGTCAAAAATTGAAAAATTTTGCTTTTTCTTTTTTTGGCTCATTTTGTAGCTGCGGATAAGGAGCGTCTAACTCAGTAAACCGCATGTATGTGCGTTCTCTAGTTTTTCCGCGAAGCAATTCCAAAAGTAGATAAAATTAATATGTCTTAACAATATGATTTTTAACAAAGTTCTGTTCAAGAAAAATAGTATTTATCGATCATTATTCGCGTTAATTAAGCTGGGTTTAAGCTTCTATTGCAGCTGCGAAATGAGCGTGTCTAACGCAGTAAACCGTATGTATGTCCGTATTTCAGGTTTTGCGTGAGGCGTCGTGATACAATTGAATGTCCCTCTCATTTTAACTAAATTTATGCGAAACGAACATTTTTAAACAAAATGTACAAAGATTACTTTGAAAAATTGAATTTACAGATCATTATTTGCGTTTATTGTGATATGTTTGGACTCATTTTGAAGCTGCAAACGAGGCGCGTTCACCGCAGCAAATTACGTTGATTTGCATGCAATACTTTTTGAGGCCGTTTTGAACTATTATAAAATGACAATTGTACTGACTTAAACGGGGAGAAATGGAAAAGTCGTATATAAAAACACAGAGCGAAAAATCGAAGAAAAGCTTTTAGAGTAGATAGATATTCTCACCACAAATCGAATGATATGTCTCTCGATGTTGTATCACGTAAATTGAAGGAGGTAGATTTATTAAGAACCCTATTTCATCCGTTTTCTATGCATTTCACATTTGCTTTCATTTTTTTTAATTCATTGGGGCAACATTTTCTTATTTTGCTCTTTTACAAATGTGTACAAAGTTTTGCAAAAATCTGTCAGTAAATATTTTTTTATCTACACGCATCCCTTAACGATACGATATGAATTATTTCAACATCAGTTATGTTGAGAGTTTCATGAATTCACATGCATAACAAGTTTCCGAGTGAAATAATGTTTTCTTTGCTTTTCCTATAATTAAATGACTTTAATCCCAGGTGTAACAAGGTTTTCTTATTTGTTTCCCCAATAAAATTAAAGATGAAAGTGACGCTAGGACGAAATGGTTCTATACATCGAAAAATTTATAATGAACAGAAATTCGAGTGACAGCGCAATGAATAATCAATTATCTAATACAAGGATCACCGAACAATTCATTAGCCATGGATCAATGACTTAGATTAATCGAGAAATAAGTATATGTTAATTCCATACATGCTAATGCCCGCCAGCTGTATGAAAAATGAGATTTCATTAGAAAAAACATCCACATGGAATAAACTTTAAAGTTAGAGAATGCTCCCCGAGCAAATTGGCTGCATGGAGGTCTCTAAATTATACGAGAAATACGAATGATGAAAGACATGCACCACCCTGAGAGAAGATAATTTCAGTTCAAAATTGTTTCAACCAATGCAAAAAGCTTTTATTTATATTTTATGTTTTGATTCTGACACTTTTCATACCGACATTAAAATAATTCAGGCAATTCAAGATTTACGAAAATAAATTAGGTATCAAACACCAGCAAATTCCATGAATTCCAACGAGGTACTTACCACACATTTCAAAGTAAATTCCTCCGTTTCCAGTTTGGTTTGGGCAATCAAATTTCGTTGAACGAAATTTAATTATAAAGGAGGAAGAAATATGATTCTTTCAAATGATTATATCATAGTGCTCTGAAGAATCTTAGTAACCGACAATTATTTGCCCATAGGTTAAGTTTTTGAGTGGTATACAGGTATATTTGTCTATTTCTAATCCATCGCGTAGTTTTGGTACCATTTTATCATCGAAACGGACCAGTGAACTGGTATATAAATCATTCATTTAGTAAAGGTATGATAGCACTTGTCTATCATCACAGGTATAATAGCACACTAATAAGCGAACGCTGATACGACTGTCCTATGCGAGGATCAAGCTACGTAATACAAATCTGAAGGGCTTTAGAGTTAGAATCAAATTCGGTATCATTGTTTTCACACATCAATCACCTGCCGTACTAGCTTAGAATTATTACGATTATATTGCCGTCCTAGCTTCGGCTGCCGGCCCCGCATTTCTGGTCGGGAAGACTTGGAAGACTACAACGTAACTCCAATAATATTATTTAAATTGATTATATCATTATTTAAATGAAAAACATAGCATAAAACACTTTGCAAGCATTCCTAACCAGACTCAGGATAATGCTGCTCTGGGCAATCTTCGTCAGTCGTCTGCTAGTAAACTGGCGCACTAAACTCGCTGTGACATTAGCTTCAGGTGCAGCAAGGCTAAATCTACGGTTAAAACTATCCATTCTACAGCCGATGAAAATTATTTTTCCTGTCTATTGTGTATTTTTCTGCAGCAGAGATGAAACACGTGAACATACGATTCTGAAATATCTCGAATTTCGAAAATTTTTCCTTCGCATTACAAGTTATTACAATTGAACTGCATTAATGGCTTCTTCCTGAAGGAATTCTATGAAATTCTAATATGAACTTTTTTGTTCAAACAACGCCTGAGGCTGACCAAAATTTTTGAGACCAGACAAGGCACCCAAGAAACCAAGGATTTTTAGAGCAGCTACGGTGGCGAGCATAATTTTCTTGGATAATAATATGGCGGTCCTTTGGCCTGAGGCATGCATTAAGGATTCCTGTAGACAAGATACTCCTGTGCCCAGACAAATTTTGATTCATTTATTCCATTTTTAGGCGGTTTCAAAACCCCAGGGAAGGCTAATCTGAAATATGATTTTCCGCTGTGGAGTCCAAAACTCGTGTACCTTTCCATGCAGTACCTTCGTACCTTTGCAGTATACTCGTGTACCTTCGCTGTATTTTTTCGTGTATGACGTTTAATATTGTTGTATTATTTGGAATTTTCTTTACACAACTATCACTTGAGTTTTGATTACAAATACTTAGAATTTCAAATAGGTTCTCAAGAGATCTTGAGGTGAAAACAGAAGTGTGTGAGATATCTAACATCTTTCATCCAACTTAGCACATTGTTCAAAGTTAATAAAAACACATAACTGGGGTAATAATTATTGCTCCTGTTTTTAGCAGGAGCACAAAAAATTATAAGTTGCAGGTTACGTCTCTGTTGTGTAAAGAAAATGAATTAGAGAGTTTGTCAAGAAATAAAATAGTAAAATCTCTTCAATCTGAATTCCTAGCAGCCCGACTTCACTCGGGATAGTGAATCCTAGATATTGTAGGATACAGTTCTCTCTAATATTATTTTCCTGAACCCCGTTCCCAATAAACCGGTTGATAATTCACACACTGAAGCATTGAAATTCAATGAAAGACCTCTTAGAAGTAAGAGGTCTTAGAAGTAAGAGGTCTTAGAAGTAAGAGGTCTTAGAGTCCTTAGAATTAAAATGCAGGTCTCATGTAATATCCTGACACGCCAAGTATTGCGGATACGAGCGCAAGTAGACATCTGTATCTACGACGCCAGGTTTCATACAAGTACATGTAGACCAAAGTAAATAGATACAATTTTTCAAAGAAACTCAACACATTTGGCTATTCGGCAAAGGATTACTAAGAAAAATATATGAAAGTGGTGTAGCTTGACCCGACTCAAGGTAAATACAACTGCGATCGTTCTAATTTTCATGAGCCATCGTTCTCCAAATTTCAGTGTCAAAATAGTTTTATTTTAAAATAAGCGAAGGATCGTTTAACGTTAAAAAATGTAGAGAATCTGTCGTTCACTGATGACTCATAGTACGAGATCTCAAGACAATCAAACTAAAGCAAATTTCGGTTAATAGCCGCTCATAGCCAATTAAACATTATATTTATATGGCTTACTGAATCCATGTCAAAATATCCATATGCACGTTACATTACTCAAATTACTTGATTTTCGACTAAAGAACACAACATAACCTACTGCAATTCACTAAACTCTCAAAGCATTCCACACAAATTTTTAGGTCCATGACATAAATTTCCAGTGAGGTCGGTTTGAATCGGTGACTAAATCCAGCTAGCATGGCACCTAAATTTTTCGGCACTTACAGTGCCAGTGCCGCAGAGAGGTACTAATGCCCGGCACAATTATACCTGAACGCTGCCATTCCAGCCTCTCTGGCTAATGTTCGGTCTAGCCATTTGCATGCTACGTGACTGCCACCGCACGAGTTAAATTAGCCCATTTATGCCGAAGGTAAGAAAAAAAGCTTGAACAAGGAAAAACCTGATAAAATGGCTTCATTGAGACACAACTAAGTAATTTATCCAGTTTGTTCAATAAAATCAGTTGTAAATAATAAAATATAAGGTGTCCTACATATAGGACGCCAGGCATTACGGAACAAAAATGGCATAAAATTGACTAAGCTCTACAACAGAAAGACTCTGCAGTACATCTACTTTTTGTGGAAGTTTTTGAAGCGCTTGACGTGTAATCCTTTATCACACTTTTCACACCTAGTTGTAGTCTTCTGGTGAGTGTGCACTGCGCGTCTGCTTGTCTTGAGGAATGACAAAATGATTGACGTCCAACTGTTGCTTTGTTCCAATATCAGCAGGATGGCCTTTGCAACTTGGCTGTGGAGGTTTTGCGTAGTGTTCAAGATAATAAGACAAAACTCGTCTACGAAATGCTAGCAGATCGAGCTTCTCAGCATCTTTATTCCTTCTATGAAGAAGCCACGCGTTGTTCATAGAAACATAGATGAGATATGACACAATGGACAAGTACCATTTTTTACCTCTTATTGACACTCTGTACTTCGATATGTTCTCATCCATTCTATCTACACCACCCATTGACTTGTTGTAGAATTTTACGATTGCTGGCTGCTCTACTTGGATCCGTTGTCTTGTCTGCCTTGAAAAGCGCGTCATCTGGGTTTGGGGGTAAATTCCAACAGAATTTGAACATTGAGATACCACACTGTTGTCATTCCATCGACAGATTATGATATTGTATTTTTCGTCGACTCTGAAATCATGGAAGCCTAGTGGTTTTTTTATTTATCTCTTTGACATCAATGAGAGGACACTTCTCGGTTCTATTTTCTCTGACTGTGCCAGTTCCTTTCAGTCCCATCTCTTTCAAGGCTGATATAAGACTCACACTAGTTGTGAGTCTTATTGTAACATTGTAAGATTTAACTCTTAGTGAATAACTTCAAAACAGAGACATTATGAGTTTATGAACTAAAGTCTGAATTAGTCTAAATGCGGCAGTGTGTTGAGAGTGCAACATTTAGACATTTTAGATACAAGCCAATTATCTGACAAAACAAAATTCCACACAATGTACCCATGAATGGCCTTCTGCAACTAAACAATGATTCCAAATAGTACATCTATACATCAATATGCATGAAAAAATATGTACATTACGATATAAAGCAAAAAAAAATCAGAAGGTTTTTCCAATAAATGGATGTACTGAATGAAGCTTCCTGTGACAACTAGGTTCGTTCAATGCCTAGCGACCTACATGTAGGACATCGTTGTTTAGTATTACCTCATGCCTCACGTGTTGAATATTTTGATATATCTCTATTCTCTATCTAATAACAGGCTATTATACTAAAAGAATATGCACCTCACGACACAAAACAGTTATTCCTACATTTGGCATAACTTACTTTTTTGGTGACGCCATGCTTTTTCAGGTGAACTAATAAATGAACACTATTTGAGCGCTCCTGTGTGACAACCTCCGTGTGCAATCTCTAATCTGCCACTGAAACTAGTTTTGGGAAAGAGTACTGAATAACATGCAATCGGCAACAATTCGTATTTTAGTTATCTATCATCTGTAAGCAACAAAAAACTTTTGATGGTTAGCTGACCTACATGTAGGACGCCAGGCATAAATGGGTTAGAGGCGGGGTATGGCCGGCCAACTATCTGCGATTGCGTGGCCTTTGATTACACGGATGATATTTTCCGTAGGGTGTCGCCGTTTGCTTACTGGATGTAAGCAACTGAAGGATTGTAAACTGAAGGGAACGCATGGAGGTGAAGGATAGTGCTTTTATCTAAAAATGTTCATTCTAAATATTTGTTCATATTTGTATGCCCCCACTATGAATTTTAGTGTCCTTTTAATATTGCCCATACATTTATTAATCAATTCAATAGCCCGTTGTTTGATCTTATGTTCGTTTTGACGAACTATTCCTCATAAACATTGAAATGTAGAAGTATAACACAAATCTAAGAAACATACGCCTCAGAGATTCAAGTTGTTTTTTAATTGTGCTATAACATATTGAACATAAAGCAGGATGAGAAGAGTCATTTTTATGAGCTATATTAGCTTTCAATGCCCGCTCCACTTTCTTCATTTGTCGTATTAGAAGAAAAACTTAGACGCCTGCAAATTGGCCGAATTTATTATATTAATAATTAGCGACTTCAATGTGATAAAGCGACTAACGAAACCTCAAAAACAATTAAATTTCTTAAGTTAAAAAAATCAAGGGCTAAAATTTCTACGTCTTATCTGCTAGCTTGAGAGCGGCACAGTGTCAAGCTCATGATGATCTTGCATATCGTTTAGAAGTCCTATAAAGTTCTCGAATGGCCGGTAATTGGCCAAAAAGTTTCGACGTGACTGTAGCAAGTTGACAAGTTCGACAAGGAGTAATTGCCCCGCCAAGTTGCTAAGATATGGAAATAAGTATGTGAAGTCTAGTATAACATACATTAAAATACAAAAGGGAAATGAGTTCACAAAAAAGTTTGAAAGGGAATTCGAATTTTTGAAAAGTTGGAGGTGATTGCGTCATTTAATTTAATTTTTTTAAACCTGTTATTGGATAAGAAATTGAAAATTAAGCGTTACGTTTAGGTGTCGGATCAGTCCTAACAGGAAGTGAATGGAGCAATTCTCCTTCAAGGCATAAATTATACGTGCAATTTGTCAAATTCAAGTATGTTGCTTAAATAACTTGGGACAGTGGAAGTTGATCATCAAAAATAATCATATCAGTAATTTTATAACGCACAACTACATGTATTATTCTTGAATAGTAAAATAAGAGCACTTTCTGAGAGCAACAAAAACATGCAATTTCGGTCGAAATATACGTAATTGTTCAACCATAAAGTGTTTCGAGTTTACATGAAAATCCATCACTCACGTCAGAACATATATAAATAAGTACGCACTTCGGTATTTATTATTCGAGACCACTTAAAATAAACTCAGCGGCCCGAAATTTCCTTTCCATTTCAATCCCCATAAAAATATGCCGTCGACGTTCAGAGGCGACACCTGCAAAAAATTTTCCAATCTTAAAAAAGTCCAGCCAGCGATATTGTGAAGGGAGTCGCCGGCTTTTTTCGCTTGGCTGTCCTCCCAATATATCAGACTGTGCGCTCGAGCATGCGAGAGAATGTTCGATTAAAAGATTATTGGACACTCATCCGTGTTTCGTCTGCGTGTCTAGGAAAATTTTTTTTATCGTCCATTGGATGAAGATCAAGATGGAAGCGTTCGGGAGACGCGGTCTCCAAGTCGGCGTAGCAAACAAGAAAAAATTTGATCTTCATGAACTAAACTGAAGGGTTGACGGCTGCCTCATTTAAAATATACTTTGGTTTTAGGTTTGAATTTCTTCCGTGCAAATTTTTGGTACTTCTGTTTATTCTACTCATATTTCTAAAAGTTTTGAAAGGTTGTTGAGCTGGTCTGTGATTAAAAATTTACACTGAATTTACCTGGCATTTCTGTCCTTAGAAATTGTGGTTAATTTTTTATTTAAATAAATAAATGAAATAAATTCTTATAATTGAGTTCGATGTATATCCAGAGTTGGTAACGCCGACAGTTAAGGTTTCCTCATTCGCGCGACAAAAAGCATCTATTAGTGAGTTTAGGGAGTTGAGATATTCTTAATAATTGAAAATAATTTCCATGGCAAATAAATAGGCGAAGATGAATGAACATGAGAGCGGCGATCATAAATCATAATTGACAAAATGATAATTTTTTCGAATGCGTATTCACCAAGTAATACGTTTCGAAAATACCAGAGTTTATCATAATTAGTCGAGATTTTTTTCAAACCTAAAACCACTTCTCTCATTCATGTACGAAACTCCACTAAAAAGTTATTAGCGACACAAAAAATCGCATTCCATTTTTAATACGTATCTTTAAGGTCATATTCGCAGAAGTAATTAGACTACAGGCATCAGCTAAATGATTGAGTGATACGCTAACGTTAGCCTGAGGCTGGTAGTAAAGATTAAGCTCTTTAAAGCAAAGCTTTTACTGCCACTAAAGAGAATTATTTCTCTCTAAAGGAACCCGTAAAAAACTCCAGTGAGCCTGGAGGCATAAATTACTAAAGGGTCTTAAAATCTCGGTGAACATTTCTCGCACAAAATGATGTTAATTTGAACCCTTATCAGCGAATAATTTTTTTATGGCTAAAGACCCTGAAATGCAGCGATGAAATTTTGGGAAAAATATGAGAAAATTGCATACGGAGAAAGATTTTGTGATTAAAATGTACTAACTTAAAAATAACTTTAGGAAAAAGTTTTGTAATCAATTAAATCAATAATATTATCTGAAAATTGAATACACTGTGAAACAATATCTTTGGCGACTTCACTTCTCGAATTGACATAATAGAGAATTAATTTTTTTAATTTATTCGCCTAGAAAAAGATTTGTAGCAAAATTTGATGATTATTCAAATTTTTATAATGAATGCATCATGTTTAATTATTCACAAATTTAACAATGCCAAATTTGTTGATGCAAATTTAAGAAAAAAGTTTCGGTGTTGCAGCGACATCAAATATAGAGATTTGTCAAAGTGTCGGGGCTGGTTTCATGCTATCCTCTATGCAAACCAGGGTATAAATTTTGCTGCAAAAGCGAAAAAAACACGAAGCCTTTATAAATGACACAACACATATTGTGGCAATATGCTGAGCCCATAGGATTAAATTTAATAAACAGTTACAGAAAAGGGAAGGCTCTGTTGGTCATCATATTGTAAGTTCGTGAGTGCGCTATACTGTTCATTTTTTCAAGCAAAGCAGTTACGCGAGGTTGTTTCATGTATGTTTAACAATAGTTTATTTCACTTAACTTACTTGTACTTCTCAGCTATAGTCATAAGTTGCTAATTAGTTGCTGCTCATCATTAAAGATTGATTTACGATTTCGTCGGGATTTATTTAGGATTAGAGATTTTTAGGATTTTTATTTCGTTAATGTTGTCATTTTTTCATTTACATCATGTTTTATCATATTGAAAAACCGGTAAAAGCCTTCACTAAAATACATAATTTTTTCGATGGCTGCTTTGAGCAGTCACGGTTGAGCCGTGTCACAAGAGAGACGTGCGTGCTGCGCGGGCTCACAGCTTGCCTTTTCACTATGCGGTTGAACTGTATTAACGCATTTTGTATTGAAGCGTCTCTCTCACTGAAAAGACTTGAAATGAAGTCAGTGAAAGAGAATACAAACAAAGAGTGGAAGCGAGTAAAATGCGGTTCTCTGCTTTTCATGCTGAAAACGAGGGTGAAGCTAGTGAGTGAGAGCACACTGTAACGAAGATAGGCGAAAAGTGCCTACTCTCTCTAACCGAGCTCCGTCAACTTCACCCTTGCCCTTCCGTCTACCACCATACGCTGCCCGCCGTCTAAGGACCTTTATCCTGCCCGTCACCCTTTCTACCCCTATGTCGCGATTCCTTCATTCCCTCAGCCCATCCCTCTTCCCTCACTCAACTGTTACTCTGGAGTCATAATTTTTGACGAAACTTTAACTCTACTCAAGTTAATTCAGTTTTAAAATTGTGTGTTCTCCGTGCTTTGTAGTTTTAATTTCCAATTCTGTTTTACATGGAATTTAACTTCAACTCTACTCAATTCAATTCAGTTTTAAACTTGTGTTTTCCTCCGGGCATTGTACGATGGCTGGACAGAGAATAAAAAGGTAGTCGAAAAGCCCTCGAGTTCTGCTAGACAAAAGGCTAAATTTAAATCAGCTAAGTTAGAGATGAGAGTTTGCAAACACTGCAAAGAGATATCTGTGAGCGAGACAGATCAGACGGTCATCTGTGAACGCTACGAAGACTTCATTTGTATCAGCTGTTCGAAGTTGAGCTCTGACGAATACTTGCTTCTCCAGAAAACTAAATTACTTCATTGGTTTTGTCGTGACTGCGAAGAACCGACTCTTGGTATTCGAAAAAGCGAAAAGCCGGTGTAAGAGCAAGGCAATGAGACGAAATCGCTGAATGATGTAGTAAACGCCTAGAGTGAGATGGTGCGCTCGCTGAGTGAAAAATTGAGCTCGCTGTGCAATGAGCTGACTGAAGTGAAGGCTCAGCTGAAAAATACGGAAAATTTTGAGGTAAAGACTCAGAGAGGTAATTTATCCGAAGTTGCTAGCGAAAGCTCCCGCGAGTTACTGGACAGACGACGTTGGAAGTCCAACTTGGTTTGCTTTGGTTTGGAGTTCCCGAGAATTCAGCATCTGATGCGATGGACCGAGTGATGGTTGATACTGAAATTATTGCAGAATGATGTAGCAAGGCACTCAGCACGCCGTTTGATATTACATCGTGCAAGAGGCTACGCTCGAAGGATGCTGCTGCCAACGCCTGCAGACCTTTGTTGGTAACTGTAAAGGATCCTAGAAAGGTTGGAAACGTGATGAAGGCAACGAGAAAGCTTGGAGAATCTCTTGAGTACAACTCCGTTTTTGTGAATGATTTCACCCCTTTAGAGCAAGAAATGGCAAGAAATGGCAGGAGATAATCAGGCGGAAAGCACGGAAAATCAGGTAAACCACTCCCGCAATGTCAAAACAACACCGGACGCACACGATCAGTTATAGCGGTGCTGGAAGACAAGTAAACAGTAGAAGTCATGTCCACAGTTCCTGACCTGTAAGTAATGTAAGAAGGAACCGCATAAATCAAAGTGAAAGTCCACAAAAAGTTTTAAAAATTTTTTACACGAACTCGGCTTCCGTTTTGAACAAAAAATTGAACTGTTAACTGTGATCGAAAGGAGTGTATAGACATTATTTGTATTACAGAAACACTCACTAAAAATCACCGGGGGGAAAATTGTACCTGTTGAATTTCGGTTGCCAGGTTTCGATTGTTTTCATAACTTAAATGAAGAGCAGTGCAGTAGAGGTGCAGCTTTGTGGGTTAGAACCTCGTATGGGGCCCAGCAAGTTAAGTTATTTGCAGAGCATCAATCAGCTAGAGAATCAGTGTGGTACGAACTTACTTTAAATGGCAAGGATAGCCTCCTCATAGTGGTCGTTCATAGATCACCTAACAGCTCCTCTGAAACAATAAAGTACTAAACAGCCTTCAACCGAGCATGACTTTCAGCAGGTCGCATACATTGATGGTTGGCGACTTTAACCATCCAGAAATAGACTGGGCAGATGAATCTTCTCCAAGAGATGGGAACCACCCAGCATCCCTGTTCTTGGAGTCTGTGCGAGACTCATTTTTAATCCGGAACATCACCAAAGCCAACCCATTTTAGGGGTAAACAAACCCCAAATATTCTAGATCTTATGTTTACTAGTGAAGAATCAATGATAGATGAGATTCGCCACGAGGCTCCGTTGGGCAAAAGCCACCACCAATCATTGATTTTTCAGTATTAAGTGCTGTGCAGAAAAGACGCTTCGGAAACGTGAACGTTTGAACTTTGCGAAAGGCGACTATGATACACTCCGTGAAGCGGTGAATGCGGCGAATATTTCGGACGGTATTAACACGTTGACTACGATTGCTTCATCTTGTACTATTATTTAATTTTGGTGCTATTTTTAAGTCGGTTGTCAGACGATCATTTTTTTCGGACAAATTCCGTGATTTAGTTTTTCTCAATTGCGTTGGCCGGCTAAAATTTATGATAGGGGTACTTTCTAATTAAATTTTAAATACTGCAAAAAGAAAATAAATGGAATTTTTATAGCGGAACCTACAAATAAACTAGTATACATTGAATTATCGGCCTTTTTTGGCCTTTTTTGTTCTCGGATTTGGCCGATTTTAGGCAACCTGAATTATGTACCACTACCTCCTGGAGAAATACATTTCGTGGTACGCATACATGCAGTATGTACCAATACGTAGTCAATGTGTTAAGGACATGAATGTGGCAGATTCATGGTCATTTCTGTAAGACACGGTTATGTCTGCAGTTGATGCCTGTGTACCCAAGATTACGTTTGGAGGAGTCAAAAAGTCCCAGTGGATGAACAGTACAGTTAAAGATAATGTCCAAGAAAGAAGCCTACAAGCGTTATTTACGAACTCGCAGCGATTCTGATTATAACCTTTATACAAGAGCTCGAAATCAAGCCCTAAAAGTCTGTCGCACTGCAGTCAAAAACTTCGAAAAATATTGCTAAAAAGGCAAAAAAGAATCCGAAAGCCATCTTTTCATACGCTAGTTGGAAGTGTAAGTCAAAGGACGATATATCTGATTTGAAAGTAGACCAACGAAAGATTTCCTCTGATGAGGGCAAGGCTGACGTTCTTAATCAGTTCTTCAGCAGTGTGTTCACAGATGAGGACTTTAACAGTATTCCAGATATTGAGGAGCGCCCAACCGGCTCGAAGTTAACAGGCTTTGAAATACACGAAGAAGAGGTTCTCAAGCGCCTGGTAGCTCTAAATCTCAACAAGTCATGTGGACCAGAATGCTTCCATCCCAGATTGCTCAAAGAATTAGCAACCGTTCTGGCCGGCCCATTGACAGTATTCCTTCAAAAAACCTTGAACGAAGGAACTTTGCCGTCCTACTGGAAAGAAGCTCAAGTAACACCATTGTTCAAAAAAGGTGACATAAGCTGCCCCGGCAATTATCGCCCTGTCAGTCTGACAAGTGTTGTTTGTAAAGTCTGACAAGTGTTGTTTGTAAGCTAATGGAATCTGTTGTGAGGGATAGTATTATCGCTTACTTGACTGTTCACCATCTCCTATCAGATTGTCAACATGGTTTCATTGCCGGTAGATCCTGCACCACTAACATATTATCTACGTTGAACGATTGGACTTGCCTGCTGGACGAAAGGGAGCCAGTGGATGCATTGTACCTCGATTTTGCCAAATCATTTGACAGTGTTCCGCATGAGCGGCTGTTACGTAAAGTGAAGTCTTTGGAAATTGAGGGAAACGTACTCCAATGGATCAGAGATTTTCTAGTAGGTAGACGTCAACGTGTCAGTATTAACGGAACCGTATCAGACTGGGCATCAGTGCGCAGTGGCGTACCACAAGGAAGCGTTCTTGGGCCTATTTTGTTCGTTGCTTTTATAAACGATCTGCCAGAAGCAGTGTCCAGCGTGTGCTCCATGTATGCCGACGACACAAAAATTTATATTACAGTGAACGATGCGTCAAATAAAGTGCAATTGCACGATGATCTTGACAGTTTAGTAAACTGGGCTGATACGTGGCAGCTGCAGTGTAATGCTGACAAGTGCAAAGTACTTCACCTCGGAAAGAACAATGAACAGCAAGATTACAGTATGAGAAGACATGGTTGCAACGAGAGTGTAATGATTGAAAAGTCAAGTATGGAAAAATATCTCGGAGTTGATGTCGACAAGGAGCTGAAATTTTCTAAGCATGTAGAAACGCGAGCTAACACATCCAACAAACTTCTTGGACTAACCAGACGCTCATACGAGTTCCTAGATGCAGAAGCGATGAAGAAGTTGTTTGTCGCTGTCATTCCAAACGTTGTTCAAAGACGTGCAACAAGTATAATTCCAGGTTTGAAATGCAAGTCCTATGAAGAAAGATTAAAGGTTATGAAGCTTCCAAGCCTCAGTTATCGACGTCTGCGTGGGGTCCTCATTGAGGTACACAAGTATACTCATGGTTTGTACAAGGTCCCCCGAAGGATTACTAGAATTCGAAACAAGAACCAACACCAGGGGCCACGACTATAAACTAAAAAACTGCGCTGCAACTTCTACACGCGATAAAATTTCTTCTCGCTTCGAATGACCGACATGTGGAACAGCCTCCCCGATTACATAGTTGGCGCTCCAAGTATGAACGCTTTCAAGAACAGACTAGATAAAGCTATGGAAAAAATATATGTTCAGACTTGAAATGCCTAGCACCATATCGAACCCAGTGGAAGTCTAGTAGCTATTTCAAACTATAGTCAGCCCTGAAAAGATCCGGTCAAATGACACGATTTTAGATCTTCTGTGAACAAGGCACGAAAAGTAAAAGAATCGGCGACAGGCCACATCAGGCCTACACTTCAGCGCCGACATCACTATGTTATAATGCGACGGGATGTGGAAACTAACTATCGCAGGAGAGGACATGACTGTAAAAAAATATCATTTTCCCCGCAAGGAAGTCGGCTGTTACACGGATTTGTTAATGACAAGCTCTTCGATTTATATAGAGACCACAATGAAGTTAATTAAGGAAAAGTGAAAAAAGGAGCTATTCAATATAGACCAAGGTGCAAGTTACTGGACTTGGCGGGCCGTCTTTTTGAGCGATGCTACCCTTCGAAGAACATCACTAAAAGATGAAACTTTTGCAAGGGTTCAGTGAGTTGGCTACGAAGCGAGTCAAGAACTTAGTGAAATCCCTGATAATGGCTTGCAAGATCACAGAAGAACCCATTAAGTGAAGCATGCCACAGAAGTGTGCCTGCCGTTATGACTCGGGCCGATAGGAGTCATGCCACGGATGTGCAGTGGGTACAAAGAAAATTCAAAAATGGGTGTCTCTCAAGGGTTGAAACTGAATGAAAAAACAAAGTACTATATCTAATTGATTTGTTTCTGTTAATAATATACGTTTAAAAATTACTGCTTAAAGACAACACTTCTAAAGAATCCAGTGTCTCCAATGTTATAGATGTACAATAAATTTCTCATTTTATTTTCGAACATTAAATTTTTCTTTTTTAGTTTTTTAATACATAAATTTTTTCTTCAGAATTATTTATTCTGATATTCGATTCATGCATTGTCTCTAACTATACGCAAGTGTGTAAAATTTCAGATCGATAGGATAAGTAGAAGTGTGTTAAATTTAAATTATAAGATTTGTAGCAGACAGACAGACAAGAAGTGAAGGTAAAGAGAAGTCTTGTAATAATAATAATATTATTATGCGTTTGAAAATTACTTTTTAAAGAAAACACTTCTAAAGAATACAGTGTCTCTCATGTTACATACCTACAATGAATTTCTAATTTTATTTCCATATATTAATAAAAATTAATTTTTGATTTTTTTAATAATAATATATGAAAAAAATTCAAAATTATTTATTCCGTCAATTGATTCATGCCTTGTCTTCAACTTTGCACAAGTGTGCAACAGATTGATTGGACAGGCACAAGTGCGTTGAATATTGATTTTAAGATTTGTAGAAGAAAAAATTATTTTTTCAAATTTTCAAATCACAAAAAAAAAATTTTTAATCATAAAATTACATATTCTGTTATTTGATTCATGCATTGTCTTCAACTTTACGCAAGAGTGCCAAATTTTAGATCAATTGGACAGGTAGAAGTGTGTTAAATATTGAATATAAGATTTGTAGCAATCAGACAAACAACAGGCAAGAAATGAAGTTAAAGAGAAGTCTTGTAATAATAATAATATACGTTTAAAAATTACTTTTCAAAGACAACACTTCCAAAGAATCCAGTGTTTTCAATCTTACAGGTGTACAATGAATTTCTCATTAAATTTTCGAATATTAAAAAAATTAAATTTTCAATTTTTTAATATATATAAATTTTTTATAATGTATAATTTTTTACAAAATTATTTATTCTATTAATTGATTCATGCATTGCCTCTGACTTCACACAAGTGTGCAAAATTTCAGATCAATTAGACAAGTAGAAGTGTGTCAAATATTATAAGATTTGTAGCTGACAAAATTATTTTTTCACTTTTTTAATATTGCATTTTTTTATTATTTTTAAAATCATTTATTTTGAAATTTGATTCATGCATTATCTCCAACTTTACACAAGTATGCTAAATTTCAGATCGATAGGATAAGTAGAAGTGCATTAAATTTGGATTACAAGATTTGTAGCAGACAGACAAACAAACAAACAAACAAACAACCAAACAAACAAACAGAGAAGAAGTGAAGTTAAAGAGAAGTGTTGTAATAATAAAAAGGGCAGATCTTCGTGTAAAAATCGTCTGGACATACACTGGTGAATTATGGTATCCATAATACATCTCCGTACTATTATTTAGAGGTGAAGCATTCGACAGTCTAGAGGTCTCACGCACCCTATTTATGTGAAATGGTTGCGTTAAATTTTACTCGATGCTCGGCCACGATGAACACGAGCGTTACCGCTGCTGAGGATTACCTTAACATTTTTTGTAAATTTTTATTATCTAAAATATGCCTCGACCGTCAAGCGAGCCAACACCAATGCAGAAGGGAAATGCAGACGTAAGCAGGCGATGATGTTTTGATGCAACTTCTTTTAGCAAACGAGCTCCAAGCCATGAGAGGTAAAGTCAAGATAAAATAAAGAGGGGAATGTCGAGACAATGTAAAACCCGCTTGAAAGTGTCTACCGTTCCGCTACAGGATCGAAACATCCAAAATATCGTCAGCCGCGTCAAATGAACTAACTACCTGAGAGAGGACATTTCATCCGTGATATTGATAACGGCTTCGATGTATCGAAAAAAACTTAAAAAAAATTCTTACTTAGAAAATTAATATTGGCTATGAAACCGAACTAATTGTTTTGCAAGGAGGCGGCTTTTATCATACATTGATCGATTTTAATCGATTTATTGGTGTTTTGTAGTTATCCAAATTAATAAAGCCAAATAAAAAATGCGTCCGATCCACGAGTCAACGGTGAAATCTATTAGTTCTTACATTTTAGGTCGAATTGGAAGCCAATAGGCGTACTGAAATGTCATGCAGGAGCCTTGAATTCCCCGTAGTCGTACCCAAAAGGTTTTTGTTTAGGGGAGAAGTTCATTGGTTGAGAGGGATCGATCGCTTGGTGTGCATATCGACAGCCGCGAGAATGCGACCCGTCTCACTGGGAAAAGATTCATCTGTCTAAGCGTAGCGAGTAGGGTAGAAAAATTCGAATAAGAACATAACAAAGAGGGGAAAGTGAGAATAGTAATAAACTAAAGAGAATTTGGATACTGAAACACGAGCAAAATTCGAGCTCAACGAAAAAATGGGAATGAACGCGAGAGAGTTATAAAATTTAATCAATTGATTTCTGGTCGTGATGTACGAAACGACAATAGATCAAAATAATCCAAAAATTCATATGAACTGATAATTTATATTGGTATCAACCAAATACGATAATAAAAAAAATTGAAGGTTAGTACTCACGCAAGTCTGTGATGATTGTACGCCGGAGGAGGGTGATGGCGTTCTTAAGATAGGACCCCATGTTCATGCAGGACCAGTAGAAGGTACGCAGCTTCCACTCGATGCTGTTCGAGTCCTGAGGCTCGTCCATGGTGCTTAAACTCGAGCGCATCTCGGCGAGAGCTGGAAATAATACACATGAATTAAGTTTAAAGAACTGAAAATGAGTTACAGATGCAAATTTGCTGGAAGACCAGGGGTCATACTTTCAAAATTCGCTAAGGGAACGTAAGTACTTACGCTCTATTTTCTTGTCTACGATTGGTAGATTTAGTTTGAAAGGCCGTCAATGATTGGCTGATGAACTTACGATCTCTTAACTTTTTTGAAAGTATGGGCCCAGATTGTAGTCTTAAAATTGAAACTAAATGTCAGGTCGAAACAAGCCTACAATTATAAATTCTTGTGAACCAAATTTAACTTGTTGATTGAAAAATAAAAGGCATAATTCATCAGTTCCAAAAAATTTATAGCTAACTAGAATAAAATACTCGCTGAAATTGGAAATTTAGATTAATATTCGAGTTATTTATAGACTCCAGAAATACGGGGACGGTTCAATTATTTATAATAAAGGTTTTTATATATAAGTGTTGGACATTCGATGTAAAAATAACTTGAAATTAATCCTCCACTAATTTTGTTAATATGTCATTTATTATTATTATCCTGCAACGAGTGATATTCAGAAGTTAATAATTTTATAAATTAAAATAAATGGAATGTAGTCGCAATTTAAAATAATTTCTATTATACTCTTCAATATAATTATTGATGAAAATCCATAACTTCTTGTTAACCAAAGTGAAATTCAGCATACACAATAGGAAAAGGCACAGGAACTGGTTGTCCATTGAAAAATTCTCTATGCGCCCAATAAAATAAATCAAATTAGAAAAAATTTTAGGAAAAGTGTTTTCTCTGAAAAATTATGCGAAATTTTAACCTATTTGATGAGCTGAAAAATATTCTCTTTCCAACGATTTCATCGGCTGAAAAAAAAAAATCTTCCTACTTTTAAACGATTTCAGCATCTGAAAGTAATATACAATTTAAAATTATTACAGTGCTAAAAAATTATTCACGATTTCAAAAGGTTTCAGTGTTTTTTAGAGAAGATCCATATTGTTCAATAATCTGAAAAGATAATTTCCTCCTTATGTCGTGACCGTGGCTTTAGATTGTAAGTTTTCGTATACTACGTAAATTTTATGTTGGAGCCTAGCTGGTCATTAATCTATATGTTGCTTGAAAAATGAGCGTTGTGCATAAATTTTGTATTTTGTTGTATAAATTTTGTAAAAATATAAAAAATGTGTATTATCTTGAATCTGAAAACACACAATGAGAAAAATTATTCCGTGCGCAAAAGTTTTTTCATTTGCGAAATTATCAGTTTCATGATTTATTATTCTTGTTGGAATTTGACCACTTGAGCATTTGAAACAAAATACAAATAACATAAAACTACGAATATATAATGACTTATTTTTCTCCTGTTATTCTAGTTCATATTTTGGCTTAACACAACCACAAAAAACGACCTTTAGGTAAACATACAAAAAATGTAAAATTTCCTGCTAATTTTGTACGTATTCGAGTATCCTATTTCTGAATTGAGGATGATATTTCGGCGCATTTTATCCTGGTTTTGTTTCGATTAAAGTTCCTGAGTGGTTAGCTGGATAAGCTGACTAAAAGTAGCGATATTTCTCAAATGTGCGCAGTTCAGTATTGACTTTGGTTAAAATTCCCTCAATTAAACGTGATTTTACTGGCTTGCTCACAGTGTTTTCTGAATTTTGCAACCATATATAGTAAGTACGTTGGAATGCACAGTCAATATTTTGTTACTTTACACCGGATAAGGCCCTTTTTTAATTGAAATTGGGAATTTCATAATTGGGAATGTTATCTAGAGAATTTGATAATAATGAAAACATGTGAATTATATACTAAGGTATTTTTACAAGAATAATTAATGACCCTTTATTAAAGCAAATTTAAGAACAATTGCTCAATAAAAGAGGGTTGTATTTTATTAATTAGGGATAAAAGTTGTTGCAAAGAATATCATTTGGAATATACTTTTACTTTGCAATATCATCTTGAGACTAGAGTTCGTAATGAACAAAATAGCGGAGGAGTGAAATCCAGTAAACGGTGACGAATATCATCAGCAACAAAAGAGCTCACTCCACATCGCAGTTCCGTCGTCATGATGCATGCATAACCATAGTGATGCATCAGCGTTGTGATGATTGTAGCACCATTGTAATGTAACGGGACAAATACGCTACTAAAATATCGTTGCTAGGTTTCTGCTTCCGGGCCTTACCAGACGAGCTTGTGGGCCCTTAAAACAATTCAATGAATACTCTGAGGCTGGAAGGTATATTCAAGTTTTGGGAATAATTCTGAGACATAACACAGATAAATGAAATAAATGGACATAGTTGGACAAAATATCAAGGATAAGTCTGGCCTAGTAAAATTCACAGACATCCCTAGGAAAATTAGTAAGGCAATGGCTGCCATTTGCCTGCAGCGGCTACCAAAGAAAGCCAGAGCTGTGGTGGTGCAGTGGTGAGAGACTCTGTCTCTCGCACCCAGCTCCCGGGCTCGAGTCCCACTGAGGACAAGTTCTACCGGGAAGCTCAGCTCATGGCCAACTCAGCCATTCATCCAACTCTGGTTGATAAATGAGTACCTGGCTTGTCCAGGGTGTTGTGTAATGTAATAAAATGGTTCTGGCTGGTCAGCGAGCCAGTGATGGTCGTAGAACTACCAGTGGTACCGAGTGCCCGGAAAAACTGACCTATCACCCCCCCTCCCTAGTCGCCACTACCAGGATGGGCAATTACAACAACAACCAAAGAAAGCTAGCAACGCCATGCACTTGTTCTCTTCGGTCCCGGTGGCAGAGGTGCGGCGGCTGTAACCAAACGCACATCGCATAAAGCGTGACCAAAGCTGGCCCGCCACAACGTCAGCATAGTGATGCTTGCTTTCATCATCGTCGTGATGCTTGCGTTTACATTGTGATGGGTGCATCAGTGATGGTATAACGTCAGTATTTTAACGATTACGTTACGTATTGTGTTATTGTGTCAGCGTTGTGATACTAGCACCGACGTTAGTACTGGAACGCTGAAATAAAGTCCCCAGTGTACGCGTTCTCAACGTCAATGAAGAATGCAAGTGCATCACACAGGCGAAGCTGAGTACCGAGATTTTAGAGACAATGTGGGACCAAGGATTTCAGTGCAAAGTCATGTGATCGCAAATTTCCAGAAATTTGTGTGTGACTGCGTAGTTTTATGAGTTTGCGTACGTTAATCCGTGGAACACAAGTACGATAGTACATTTTGTATCAACATTAAGGAGTTTTGAGTAAGTACTGTATATCTAATGTACTGTTAAAAAAACGAATCTGAGGAAGTTCTGATGTTACTTTCAAATCTATTGATGAGCCAAAAAATGTAGGTCGTAAAATCAGTTATCTTGAGGACAAAAATGTGGATCGTGTTTATTTTTATACGAAATGCTGTTTGCAAAGAGATAAACTTCAGGATTGACGCACCGCCAACGCCCAGAGCCATTGTTTGCAAACAGCCTGGCAAACATGAGTGATGAGATGCTCTGTCGTTGCTCTCTTTTTTCGGGGATAAAAAAATATAACTCAGTACTCAGTGCAGTGAGTGACAGAGAGCGCATTTTCTCGCCGACGAAAACGTGAAGTCACGGACGGACGGACGGACAGACGGACGGACAGACAGACAGACAGACGGACATGACGAGTAATAGGGTATTTTTTCCATATATGAGAAAATGCGCTAAAAAGAGGCCACAGCTATAGGACTCACATTTCTACAGTGAAAAAAGAGCACTGAGGCCTGCCAAAAGAAAATGTAGTAACAAATTATGGTGTATCTCTGCAATGTACTAACAATTGTGTTATATTTGCACAAAATTTGAAAATATTTTGGATGGTGGTTTAGATGAGAACAGTACGTAATATATAAGTCCAATTTAAGAACAATTAAAGAAAAACTTTACTTTCCATCAGGTGTAAATTTAATTTTGATCGTCGCTTCAATGTTGTTTATTTGCATTCAAAGGAAATTATTAAAAAAAATAATACATTTATTACCCCAAATTTCTAAAGGATCACGTGAATCAAAACTATGTCTGGCTGAATGAAAAAAGTCGTTGTCGAGGAGCCAAAAATTTGTTCAACCTCATAAAACCGAATGTTTAGGCAAACAAAAACAATGCACAAATATTAGTCGACTTCAGTCAACAAATAATATTTGCAACTTGTACTATGCTTTCTCAAACAACGCGTAAAAATTGCAACAAGAAATTTGATAAGCAGCATAAGTGAAGTCGTGGTATATTAATCAAAATTCAAGAAGCAGGACAGCCTCGTATCATATGAGCACAAAGGCGGCCTAGGCTCGTAAAAACCGTGATGGATAAGGTCATCTGTCCCTGAATTTCTTCGCATGCAAGTTGATGCACTAGGCGGAACCCAGCCTGATGAGACCGTCACTTTGCTTCAAATGAAAATGAGGTAAGGACTAGTTTTGATGTCTAGTTAATGGTATTGTTATGTGAATAGGAAATAAATGAAGAAGATTATTCACACAGCAAGTACCTATTTCAAGTAGCAAAGAACATGCAAGGAAAATTGGTGAAAAAGGCCGAACGTTTGAAGAAAAAAATATTTAGAAATAAAGTGCAAAAATCATTTGGTTTCGGTTTGGTTTTTTGCACTTTTTTGTTTGGTTTGGTTTCAAAAACTGCGCTCTAAGTACGTGCGAGTTTCAATAAAGTAGACACACCCAGAAGCATCTGAGAAATAAAATTTTCGCAATTTGCCAAAGCCGTTTCAAGAAATTTTATACGGAGCCAGAAATCTCAGAAACGAACACAACATTCCGGGTTAAAACTAAAACAAACGCAGCAAGGGGAAAATTTAAAGGCACTACACGTTCAAAATGGAACGCAGTTGCAGCAAATGTAGAGCTGGAGTTTAGAACGGGGTAAGCTAATCCCGTGGCTAATGTGAGCGCGTTCCTAAGCAGGGGAATACAAAAGCGGAACGGAAGGCGTCTTTATGCAGACGAGTTGAATGCGGCACACTAAACTACGGACGACCAGCAGCCAGACTCGTTGTTTCTTGCCGAAATATTAATACACGACTCGTGTGCTTTCCTCTCGTGGAAATGTGAGACTCTGTCCTAATATTGATGTACTTGTTAGCGCATTTTCTCATTTATGGAAAAAGACGCTATTGTGCTCGTCATGTCCGTCCGTCCGTCTGTCTGTCTGTCTGTCTGTCTGTCTGTCTGTCTGTATGTATGTGAATTAACGTTTTCGCAGATTTTGAGAAAATGCGCTCTCTGTCACTCACTGCAGTGAGTCCTGAGTTTTATTTTTGCCTTTGTGATGGGTCATCCAATACCCAGTTTAGCCCTGCGTGAGGTTGTGTCATGTGCTGCGACCGTTCTCTGTAAGAAAGTGTCAATATTGGGACATTTTGGGTTTGACCCATTCATTTTCCTGAGAGTTTCGAGTAAACATTGTTCTTACGCATCGTCTTCATGCCATGCCATCGGTTTACTTCCTATCCTTATAGATAAAATCTAACGTCTATTATACTGTATTAACCTTATATTAGCGATTACTATACAATATGAATGGAATTGTTTGTTAGTGAATATATTTTGTCTCATAATTGTTACCAATTGTACTTTGACTCATATCTTAAATGGAAATGCTTTTAATTGCATTTTTGAACTTCTATGTTTATAGTTTCAAATTGCTGAACAGGATTTTTTAGTGATGATCCATTTTTTGTTAAATTTTTGTTCACTTTGATTATTGAATTGAGTGAAATTCTACAATTTTCAAATGGAAATTTAGGGAAATAAAAAATGTTATTTCCCTAAGTGTACGTGAATGGTTTACTGTTTACACATAATCTTGAAAAATCAAAGGCAGTGTGAAAAAAATTCAGATCGTTCCCCTGAGTTTTATTACATAAGATATGCGTTAATATTTAAGCATAATAAACGGTTCCACTTTACTTTCCCAATCAGTAAACTATATATTTAGTTCTAGGTATCAAAATTACACAAAATAATATCGTATTCAAATCATTAAATAATAATTATTAGGAATGAAGTTTAATGTCAGAATATAATCTTCATGTTTTGTTACTAATTATCTCAACATGAAATATAAAGCGAAATTCGAAATTAATTCAGCTATATTCATTACATGGAATTCCAAAGTCCAAACTTATTTGAAGTATTGTTCCGAATAATTTTATGAAAATTGTTCATCTAAACTCGGCAATTACTTTCGTAAATTTGATTGTGGCACGAGGCCGGGTGAATATAAAATTAGGTTCTCATATGCATTAATTACGGTTTAATTAATAATTTAATTTAAATAATATTCATTCTACTGCCGAAATGCACGTATTCGGGAGAATTTCAGATCGAATCTCTATCATTAAAAGATCATTGAACACGTGTTTAAATAACAATAACTCAAGATTTTGTTGCGTTTAATCCGCAGCAAACTTAGTCGAAAATTCCCATTCAATTCCTTGCTGGTTTACTTTCCTTAGATTCCCCATATCTCAGTTGGCATTCTATTGAATATATTTTTTTAAGTGGATGATTTCCTAATCTACGAGTACTCCTGCAATCAGCTTCCAATATTTATTAATATAGTATTAATATTATAATTTAATATTTCCGCTTCAAAAGTCGCATATTCCCGTAAATTAGACTTTTAAAACAGAAATATTAAATTTTAATAACTTCCGAAGAACTTCCCGTAAATTCGACTTTTAAAACAGAAATATTAAATTATAATAACTTCCCAAGAACTTCCCGTAAATTCGACTTTTAAAACAGAAATATTAAATTTTAATAACTTCCGAAGAACTTCCCGTAAATTCGACTTTTAAAACAGAAATACAAAATTATAAGAACTTCCCAGGAACTTCTCGTAAATTCGTTGCCAGCAAGTACATCCAAGCCAGCGTGTTGGCTGGACGGCTCGAGTGTTGTCGTCGGCGATCAGAATTTTTATGACTAGCGTCGCACGGCGGCACCGAGCCTCTCAGCGGACGCTGTAGCGCTTGTAAACAAAACCGCGCGTCTCTACCAAACCTCGGGCGTCATAATTTATTCGGCAACGAGCCGAGCTACACTTGCTCTTTCCTACTCGTTGTTCCATTTTTTTCCTGATGCAAGTAGGCAAAGCTGCGCCACACTTGCTTTTTTTTATATTTTCGATGCCGGATTTGAAAGGAGGGCAAATATTTCCTGGGAGAAACGCGCAGAGGGCTTCCTTCCTAGCGACACATGTCGTCAATAGCTTTCTTCCTGATGTTTGACTAAATAATGGAATGAGCAGAGTTTTTAGAAATTAAAAAAATCAGAATTTTTGTTCTAATTACTTCAGGCATGAAATAAGGAAGGATTACAAGTAGCAGATCAAAAGAGGAAATGCATCCTATGATTACAAGCAATGCCCAGCATTATGATTAAAAAAGTGTACGTGATCGTAGCTTGAATAACAGGGGGAGATGTGAACACGAAGATAAAGTTATTCATCAGTTCACTAGTAGTAGTAATACCTCGAAATGTTGATTGCATAGGTTATCGTATTATTGAAGTTTGGAGGCCGAGGAAAAACTGATGGTTTTCCACCGCCAAATTGTCTGCATTTTACAATTTACTACCCAATAGAAATTAAGCGTATCACAGAAAATCAATTAAATTGACAGATCGAACTTGAAACACGTAATATGAACTTGAAGCAAGAATAAACAACATAAAAGCAAATAAGGAAACGAAACAATGTTACAGTTCACCGAGCTAGAGCACGAGGTCGTAACCATGTAAAACAAATGGCGTAGGACAGCTGCGTCGGCTGATGGAGATGAATGACATTACGTCTTCTTGTTCGAAGAAACATTGAAAATTACAGTCGGTATATCAGTGGCCAATGAATGGCCGTAAGTTGCGTTCCTGAAATCAGGGATGTCTCTGTCGGTATTTCGTTTCATAGAAGTGGCTAGCTGCTGCAGCATGTCTTAGTGGAGATACATGATGTGTAGAGTCGTCTAGCTGCTCCAGCATGTCTTAGTGAAGATACATGATGTGTAGAGTCGTCTAGCTGCTGCAGCATGTCTTAGTGAAGATACATGATGTGTAGAGTCGCCTAGCTGCGCCAGCATGAATATCAGTAATTTGCATTATTTTTTATTTTTAAGCAACATCTATGTCTCCGGTTATGAAAATATTAGACTTAATTATTTCACGTGTGTTCACGTCTCACGTGTGTTCACGTTCAGCCCGTCACGTGTGTTCAAGTCTCAAAGAAATTGACAGCTACAAAGGCAGCACAGATATCAAAACTCGGCAACCAAAGACTGACAGAAAAAAGTACATGAAGCTTAGCACAAAAAAACCTGACGAGTCCCGCTTCATTTTGGAAGTTCATTTCGAGAAGTTTGGAGAGCTTGAGCTCAGTCTAGGGACAAGTTGTAGGCGGAATTAGATGGTGTGATGGAAAGCACCAAGTGAGCTTCAAAAGCCTTCTTTACAGAGTTAGTTGTGCGATTAATCTACGGTAGACCTTTACAAAATAACTAATTTATTTAGTGTCACAAAAAATATAACATGAATTTAGAGTCTATCCGATTAAATTAGCAATATTAGGATCAAAATTCGAGTCGGATGTTAAATGCGTCAGCAACTTTTTGAAAAAATATCGCAAGCATAGCAATAGGATCTTATTTACTAAGGGCCTGATTTAGTGATCACAATTTCTTATTATTTCAAGGAATCTAACTGTGTACTAGACCAATTTGGATTTACTGTGACTTCTAGCGGGTATTCGCTATTAATGGAATTCATTCACTATTAATATATAAATAATTTTCACCATCAAAATTGTGGGAGGAATAAAATGTTCCAGTTTTAAAACGTTTTTCTTAGCTTAGCTTCGCGTTTGTTTGTTTGTTGTTAAAATTGACAACGAAAATTAAACCACTTCTGATTGCTCTAGAGATCATTGCATTTGATTGAAGTTTAATGCTGTTTAAAAGTTTAATTTTCCAAATTAGGTAGTAGACACGTTGATAAAAAAATCATTGCATTTGATTGAAGTTTAATGCTGTTTAAAAGTTTAATTTTCCAAATTGGGTAGTAGACACGTTGACAAAAAAATCAATGCATTTGATTGAAGTTTAATGTTGTTTAAAGGTTTAATTTTCCAAATTAGGTAGTACACACGTTTACAAAAAATCATTGCATTTGATTGAAGTGTAATGCGGTTTAAAGGTTTTTATTTTCCAAATTAAGTATTAAGACACGTTGACTAAAAATCATAGCATTTGATTGATGCTCTGTTTTACAAGTTTAAATTTAACGCGAATTAGTTATTAAAGTCATATAAAAATTCAGTTCCCGAAGTTAACAATGACACTGAGCTAGACGCATAATAAAGTATGGAGAAGATGACCCATGTTCTGATACATGATGTAGTTGTAGGAACGCATTATTCAGAGTCAAGTGTGGGACGAGACCTTCTTGTGATAGATGAGACGCAGTGAAAACTGCAAAATAATCGAAGGAGGAAAAAAATGAAAAAATATAACTCAGTACTCACTGCAGTGAGTGACAAAGAGCGCATTTTCTCGTCGACGAAAACTTGAAGTCACGGACGGACGGACAGACGGACAGACGGACAGACAGACAAACAGCGAGACGGACATAGCGAGCACAATAGTGCATTTTTCCATAAATGAGAAAATGCGCTAAAAACAGAGGAAAAAAGTATAGATGTAGAGGTCCGTAGATCGTGGTTTGAGTTCAGGAAATGCAGAGCTCTGAATTACACCCACTTGGAGCGACTTGCTGCCGCGCTTTGAATGGGAAAAAATAGCACAGCCAGGAAGGAAACTCCCGAAATGGAAAGAGGAATTGCGGTTCCATGGAGTTTGAAAATATGACCTTGCAACGATGGATGAGAGCTGCATGGGCTATGCCAACAATTGATGGTGTAATGTAACAAAAATTTTCTCAGTGGAATATAACATTTTAAATTTTTTCTGAGAAAAAAAAAACTGTGAAGTCGGATGACTAGAAACAAGATGACATTTGATAGGAAGTATTTAAATCAATCAATTTATGTTGGGAACGAAGGAAGTTTATGCGTGGCCAAACATATTAAAAAACACAAATCAATAGATTATTTCTTTCTTTTGTCCAAATTCGGGACCTTCAACCTTCTTTAAGGCACTGAAATTACCGTAAATTAAAAATAAAATAATAGTGTAAAGTTTGTGCTTTAAAAAATTGGGCAGGGTAGAGAAATGGACAAATTGTATATTAATAGTTCGTGGGTCTGGATGCCCTTTTGTATTTCTTCGGTTCCCATAGAGCCATGAAAATGTGAAAAAAGTGAATAATTTATAATAATAGTATTTATAGTAATAATATAATAATAATATATAATAGTGTTTTATAGTTTTAATAGTAAATACTATAGTAATAGTATTTACGAGTATTTTGGAGGGCCTGACATAACTAAAAATCTACTAACGATTTTACATTAATAACCAACTCTAAATTTTATTTTCAGGTATGATTATAATTAAAATTTCCATACTCACATTGATACTTGAGTTGTTCCTGGATGTCCCACTTGGATTTGGTAGCTGGGATAGGATTTTCTCTCAACCAACCTCCACACGAGTGCTCCCAAAAGTTGGCACAAGGTTGCACCGATGCCGATAAACTTCCTTGCAACTGCAAACAGAAAAACTTCATGTTAATAACTTTTTGGAAACATAGGTAACTAAATCGTCAATATATATTGAAAAAATTCAACATTTTTTTTAACAATGAAATATATTGGAACCGGAAAATTTCGAAAAAAACGTATATCCTATTAGGATATAAACTTAGCTTTTTCTTTTCAACAGATGATAAAAACATCAATTATTTTTTAAAATGCTTGACTTTTAAATTCGTTATTTCGCAAATTTTCCCTAACATTCAAAACGAAAAATAAAGATATATTGTATGCTAGAAATTGCCGTTTCGAAAACTATGATTACATATTTGCTCATATATTTTGCTACGGATTATTTCGAGCAATGGTTAGTTTGAAACTTCTTTTAATTGTTTTAAAGAACCTTTGTTTAGGCCTATTCGCAGTTTAACAAAAATAAGCTGCGCAAATTAATAAAAAAATAGAGCAAACAATGTAAATTGCATTGCTTCTTCAATTTGGTGCTGCGCAGGTCTTGCATTTGGTTGGTAAAGTTTTCAGACCAATAATCGTCCGGAAAATACGCCATTAAGAACACACTGCTGAATTTTGAGAATAGCATATACATGTATCTGTCATGAAAGTTTCAAAACTTTCTCGAAAAAAACGAAGGACGAGGTCCAATGGCATCAATTCGTGAATCATTCTAAAATATATTGCAAGATTTCTATATTTTTGAAGCGTGTGTATAGGGTAACATGGGGCAGCGAGCCCACTGCGGGTCATGGGCCCATAGCGGGTTTCTCGCTAAGTATGGCAGATATTGGTCCGTGTTCTCTACCGCCGGTCGACAGTTTCACTGGGATGAAGTGTGCGGATTTACGTTTTGCTAAGTGTTTGCGTTATTAAGTTCTTTGCGAATAACTGTTCTAGTCCAGATAAAAATTTTTTTGCAGCTAAAGAAATTTTTTTTTCGATTACTATAGATGAAGCTTATGAAATTACTGTATATTATTTTTTCAAAGTAATATTTATAGGGATAATTTTGAGACCAAGTTTAGACTATTAGCTTTTAAAATAAAACGTTGACACGATATAAATTGAAATGATACCTAGTGGGGGCAACGGGCCCACGCGTGTCACGGGGCAAAGCGCCCATGGTGAAGTCTTGTGTTATACATCATTAGATTTGTCTCAATGACCTTTTCAAACTATGACTAGCTTTTTGAATTACATATTACACTTTATATTGCATGATTTTTTTATTTGCCGCCTCAAGGCAGCAGGTTTACTTTCTAGTTATGCGTATTTATGAACACTTTTCGAGTTATTGACTCATGCCTTGCCAAAAGTTGATTTCAGTCAACACCAATGAGCCAAAAGTTGATGAGAGTTTTTATGGTGTTGGCTGAAATCACGATTAGGTACGAATTCTCTGCACATAATATCTGGATTATGGACGAAACTGGAACGAAGTTTTTTTCTGATCAACTAAATATATTTTTCTAGTCAAGGATACATTTTTTCATGTCAAGAACGAATTTTTTATCGCAAGGATATATTTTCAAGTCAAGGATATATATTTTTATGTCAATGAAATATTTTTCTTCACGTCAGTGATAGATTTGTTAAGCCAAGAGTATATTTTTTTCAAGTTAAGTATATGATTTTTTGAGTTGTTAATGAATGAGTGAATGTCATATTTTTTATTGCATTTTCTTATTTTTAACTATAAAGTGTTGTTTTATCGTTTTTAAACGAAAAATATGCATTTGTGGTAAAGGGACCATGGGTGAGCGCCTTGCCCCAGGCCCATGGGCCCACTGCCCCAAGGGTGGGGCAATGGGCCCATTTTGACACTTTTTACAAAACAGTGTTTCATTAAAAATTGAATGAACATATAGGCGTCTAATTCACATCATACATTCCTCATTAGTTGTACCTTTAAACAAAACAAAGAACCACCTCGTATCAATTAAAATTTCATCAAAAATTTAGTTTAAAAAAAGGGGGGCGCGCTGCCCCATGTTGCCCCTACATTATTGTATCGATTTCCAAATATTATCGAAGCAGTAGCTCTCCAGATTATATTATCATTAAAAAAACAGTTCAATGGTAATAACGAATAATTTTAACACTAGATTAGAGACAGAGACACCAAGCTGTTCAATCATTTGACTTGGCTAATTATCACTTGATTCTTGATTAACCCATTGATTAATCTATTGACTAATTATTTCGTTCATTTCATACTATTTTAGTACATAAGCTTAAGTTTCAGTCGTGCTCAGCGTCGCTTAGATCGCAGACGTCAGATTTATACCTATAATAGAGAAGCAAATTATTTGGAATGAAATATGCGTCAGAGTAAAAAGAAACTTTGAATTGGTCTGAAATATATAGCTTGAATAACCACGACTTAAATAAAATGCGTCAAAATCGACGCCAAGTTTGCATGGAAGTGCATTCATGACGACACTGAAGAATTGATCTCAGTCGGACAGGTTCAATTCTTGAGCCCATCGTCCTCTGAACCTTCCCCTTTGAGTGCAAGGAAGGCACGAGGAATTTTTTCCCGGATCTTGGTCTGTGCTTTTCGCAATTTGATTAAGTGGCACTTGTATGGGGAATGCGACCAGCATGCGGAGTGAGCCTTAGGAATGTTTAGAACTGGCGCGTGATCGGAATTTGGTTAGGTCAGTGAAACCCGAACTGTGGTGTATGCGCATGAACTGTGGTGTATGCGCATGAACTGAGGTACATGCGCATGAACTGTGGTGCATGTGCATGAACTGTGGTGCATGTGCGTGAACTGTGGTGTATGTGCATAAACTGTGGTGTATGCGCATGAACTGGGGTACATGCGCATGAACTGTGGTGCATGCGCATGAACTGTGGTATACGCATGAACTGTGGTGCATGCGCATGAACTGCATGATGTGGTGTATACGCATGAAATGTGGTGTAAGTGCATGAACTGTGGTGTATGGGCATGAACTGTGGTGCATGCGCATGAACTGAGGTGTATGCGCATGAACTGTGGTGTATGCGCATGAACTGTGGTGTATGTGCATGAACTGTGGTGATGAACTGTGGTGCATACGCATGAACTGTGGTGCATACGCATGAACTGTGGTGTATGTGCATGAACTGTGGTGTATGTGCATGAACTGTGGTGCATGCGCATGAACTGCATGTGGTGTATACGCATGAAATGTGGTGTAAGCGCATGAACTGTGGTGTATGTGCATGAACTGTGGTGCATGCGCGTGAACTGTGGTGTATGTGCATGAACTGTGGTGTATGCACATGAACTGTGGTGTATGCGCATGCACTGTGGTGTATGCGCATGAACTGTGCTGTATGCGCATGAACTGTGGTGTATGCGCATGAACTATGGTGTATGCGCATGAACTGTGGTGTATGCGCATGAACTGTTGTGTATGCGCATGAACTGTGGTGTATGTGCATGAACTGTGGTGCATGCGCATGAACTGAGGTGTATGCGCATGAAATGTGGAGTATGCGCATGAACTGTGGTGTATGCGCATGAACTAGCTGTGGTGTATGCGCATGAACTGTGGTGTATGCGCATGAACTGTGGTGTATGTGCATGAACTGTGGTGTATGTGCATGAACTGTGGTGCATGCGCATGAACTGTAGCATGAACTGTGGTGCATGTGCATGAACTGTGGTACATGTGCATGAACTGTGGTGTATGCGCATGAACTGTGGTGTATACGCATGAACTGTGGTGTATACGCATGAACTGTGGTGTATACGCATGAACTGTGGTGTATGTGCATGATCTGTGGTGTATGTGCGTGAACTGTGGTGTATGTGCGTGAACTGTGGTGTATGCGCGTAAACTGTGGTGTATGCGCATGAACTGTGGTGTATGCGCATGAACTGTGGTGTATGAGCATGAACTATGATGTATGTGCATGACGAGAGTTGTCGTCGAATAAGTAAACAATCTTTTTCCGTTAAAAAAAACTGCACCACCGAAATATTGATAAACGTCAATTAAATGTTTTTTATTTAATGGTGCTTTGGTTCATATTAATTTGGAAAAAATTGCGTTATTGATTCAAGTATCGTCCAAACAATATACAAAAAAATCAATTTATAAGTATCTATTGAATATATTCATCAGTAAAAGTTAAATAACATGAACAATGATCATAATCTATGTATATTAATATCCTGCCTAAGCCGAAATGTAGGAGCTTCAAAATTTTTTAAAATTTGACCCAGACAAATTTTTTTGAATGACAAGCGATAACCTTAAAACTTTCCCTACAAGATAAGAAAAAAGCAACAAAGCGAACTGACTTTGCTCTCTTATTTGTCAGGACGTCTTGCCAAGCCCAAGATTTTACAGGGCAGGTAGGAGGCTGTAAAATGTTTCCCGCGCCTCGACAATGCGACAAATTTTTGATATTTGGGATTCTTCATGAAGTGGAAAGCGCGGATAACTTTGCGGAACCAATTACGTAACTTTCGTAGAACATCGCTCCGAGCTCTGAAAGCAGGATTTCGCTACCACAAAATATTATGATAGTTCAGAATTTCGTTTTTTGAGTTTTTTTTTTTGCGAAATTTTTAAACAAAAATTAAGGTTAGTGCAAGTCCACACCAACCTTCCTTATTAGGCCACAATTAAAATTTAGTTAACTATTCCTAGCACAGTAACACAGTATTGTACACTCAAAAAATGAGTGAAATTTTTGTTAAATTAGCGCTATAAATTTTGCTAGTGTGTAGGTCATTTTGACCCAGTTTATCCCGGCAAAAGGGCACATAAGTGCTACGTTTCTCCTCTGCTGGTACTAACGTAACATTGGACGCCAGTATTTCAACAATATAACACAATCTTTTGTCTAAGTGAAGATTTACTCCGAGTAATGTATTTGTTCCCAAATGTATGGCTGACTTGAGATGCATGTAGCATTATTATAATTAATAATAATAATAATAATTACCAATAAAACTGTGTTGAAGCCGATGTAAATACACACGAGAATGTGGTAAAAAATCCGCAGCAGTAACAATATATAAAGCTGTAAACATGGCCCAGCTAGACGCTATAATATATCAGGCATCCGGTGGTAAAAAGCTCATGCCATTCAATTCTCATATATCGCAAAGAGAACACAATAGAAGAAGAAAATCCATCGAATAAGTCAGCTAATAAATCCAGCGGATGAGCTACAAGTAAATCAGCAAAAAAAGGACGGCTCTAGCAGGAATATTTCCGATAATTCCGAGCGGCGGAAGCTGGATTTAGTCGAGCGAAAACTCCTGCCAATATTGACCGCACGAGAATAGAAGAAGCGATCCGAATTAACGGCCCTTGTCTCTCCTTTATTAAGAAGGGTCAGGTTATTCAGGGGTAAGCTAAATAAACTCGAGTGCGCTTGAATAGACACATTAATTCGTAGCAAACTCTAGAACCCAATTAGAACGGACCGCTCAATTAAAAGAATCGTTAAGGAGATCCGCTGGGGCGAGCTGAAGTCATGCTTACTTTTTGGACCAACTGTTTCGGTTGAGTTGGAGTTTGGAAATTTTAGTTTACAATCGTTGTAAATAATATGCACACTCAGAGGAATGAGTGAGACTTTGGCCAAATAGCGATGTAATGTTTGCCCATGAGTGTGTCATTCTGACTCAGTTTTGAACCGGCAATGGAGCGTATATCTGTGAACTGCTGCTCGTGCTGTGTGTGAGAAAGTGAGTCAATATTTGGACAATATGACTCATTCATTTCTTTAAGTGTACACGAGTAGTCGAAATTGAACCATAAAAAAGGACGAATTTATCAGTGAGATTAAAAAAATTCGGCAGGTAATCAGATATTATTACAACTAATTAATGAAGATAATCCGTTATTACGGTATTCACCCGTCCTTCTTTCTAGTGACGTACAATATTATATAATAAATGTTAGAAATGATGGCACATAACGCAAGGGAATGATTGTAGGAGAAACAATGAAATGATAAACGCAATGAGATTATTGTAAAAAAATTGAGTGTAATGATTGTATTGATGATTCTATGCAGCAATTAAATGAAAATGAGAGATAAAAATCTCCATGAACAACAGCTGAGAATATGTAAATTGAATAGAAAAATTATTCGTCTATTGAAATGTGAGATGAGGTAATGCTGTGAATGTATTTCAAGGAATTTAAAAAATATTTGGCTTATGATGTCATAGAAAATCCTTAAAAAGTTATGACACTACACATTTTTCAACACAACTTCAAATAGTTCCTACTGTCAAATTTCTAGCTAGAACATTTAATGAAGAACTAACTTAATCACAAATTAACGAAGGTTGGCTGTAGCGGAATGGAAACTCGGTAGAGCGTCTGGTGTTGCCATCAGGGATCGAAGCGATTAACTTCATTTGCATACTGATGATACGGACGATGATATTTGACAAAATGCTAATGTGATCTGCAATAAATGAACTCGTGGCATCGCAAAATATTATTAAGTGGAGTGACGCATACACAGGGTTTAAAATGAACGATTAATTGAATAATGTGAAGCAAGGAATGAGAAATAACGTAACTTCTGAATGATTTTGTGCAATTTTCAAGTTCATGAGCAATTATCAAGTTCTCATTATAAAACACAAGCAGCAAATCTTTTGGTAAGGATTATGAGTGAATATTCATTTGTGTTATATTTCTATTTTAATTAACCCGAATTAATCGATTAAACCTCATATTAACCTCATATTTGCTTTCAATTGATTAACAGGAAGGTGCTCTATAACTTCGATAAATGGAGTAGTAGAGTAAAAAGCTTTAGTAAGCATAATTATTATATATCCTAAAAGATAATTTGAGACGCAGATTCGTGAATAAAATTTATAATCTGGAAAAAAAGAAATGTTAAGCTCCAAAAATTACGTAACCGCTAGGGAGGTATTTAAAAGTTGGTGGTAATTAACGAGACCTTTAAGGACTTGTGCTCGACTCAAAAAGCAATTCAAGATCCTAAATAGCCGAGGCAATCGCGCGGAACTTGCAGTTGCAATTATTTTAATCCATTAAGAAATTAAAGGTATTAGGAAATATCAAATTTTCTACTGATACTAGCCAGGAAATACCTTCTCTTCCGTTAGCAAACGAACATAGTTAATTCGAATATGAACCACTAGGTATAAAAAGGTAATATTTTTAAAATATTTAATGCAAATATGCATACATATCACATTAATGTATATGTATAAAGTACATTTTATACATATAAAAAATACCTTATATAAATTTATCGACTACCGTTAAAAACTAGTGAACAAGACGTTTATATCCAATTAGAAAATTCTGTTGGGAAAGTGAAATCATTGAACAATAAAAAAATAAATCTTTATTAAAAATTATATCAAGAATAACAAGACTACTTATGTGTAAAGTGCAATCGAAGTGAAAACATTTTTCGATGGATCTAAATGAAAGGAGCAAGAAAAATGAAATTCTCAGAGATAATGAAGGTTAAAAAAGTTTTTTCTCAAGCGATCAGAAAAAATATTGTTAGTTCAATATTGGAATAGTTTAGGCAGATCGTCGTACTAACAAATTGTTCAAGTATGTATTAAAACTGGAGTAGATACCGTAAATAGTAAGTTAAATATCGAGTAGATACCGTAGGAAGCAACGTTAAATATCGAAGTAGATACCGTAGATATTAAGTTAAATATCGGAGTAAATACCGCAGATAGTACGTTAAATATCGAAGTAGATACCGTAGATCTTTGTTTAGATACTGGTGTGGAGTCGTGGATTAGGCAAATTTGGGTCTCCACGTTTCGGTTTTCCATTTCCTTCTAAACATCACCCAATGACTGTCTTAAAGATCACTGTAAATAAAATATTCTAATAATTGATATGTCAAATTCAGGCATTTGAATTTGTATTGTACATAATGGCGCAAATGTGCAAAGGGGATAGCATAATGCATGAAATTTTTTACATATGTGGTTGAATATTTTTTGGAATGAGTAGTGATTCGATTCCCTTGTTCAGACATAAGTAGAGGGATTAAGTGAATTCAGTTTAACTAAAGAATATGTATCATGCGTATGATATGATGAAATATTATAAATTTAAATTAATTTTGGAATTGAGCAATTTAGGAGTATATGTCAACATTGACGGAGAGAGTATAAATGTTTTGGAACTGAGCAAAAGCTAACAATTTAGAAATAGTACGATTGAAATGAAATAATTTCGATGTTTACAAAAAAAATACTTTCTTTTCTAGGCCTAAAATAAAAATGAATGATTGGACTCCATTCTATTTTTATTTATATTAATTTATAGAAACTTCTGCTTTAGAATTTGAAATTGTATTAATTCAGCGAAGGTGAACTAGGCGCTGGAAAGTCTCGACAATGGCACAGCGCAGAAATACCCCGGGCCAGCGACCCGGTTACGTGATGCCAATTTATTGCACCTAATAAATAAGTGAGTGCGACAAACGAAATAGCGGGAATAAAAAACACGTAGAATGGAGAGAATAGAAGAACAAGTAAAATAGAGGGAATAGAAGAGCAAGTAAAATAAAGGGAATAGAAGAGCAAGTAAATAGAGGGAATAGAAGAGCAAGTAAAATAGAGGGAATAGGAGAACAAGTAAAATAGAGGGAATAGAAGAACACGTAAAATAGAGGGAATATAAGAACACGTAAAATAGAGGGAATAGAAGAACAAGTAAATAGAGGGAATAGAAGAGCAAGTAAAATAGAGGGAATATAAGAACACGTAAAATAGAGGGAATAGAAGAACAAGTAAAATAGAGGGAATAGAAGAGCAAGTGAAATAGAGGGAATAGAAGAGCAAGTAAAGTAGAGGGAATAGAAGAGCAAGTAAAGTAGAGGGAATAAAAGAGCAAGTAAAATAGAGGGAATAGAAGAGCAAGTAAAATAGAGGGAATAGAAGAACACGTAAAATAGAGGGAATTGAAGAACGTGTAAAATAGAAGGAATTGAAGAACGTGTAAAATAGAAGGAATAGAAGAACACGGAAATAGAGGGAATAAAAGAATACATAAAGCAGAGATTTAAGCAAAGCAAAATTAGGACGTTGCATGGAAGGATGAATAAGGGAGAGATAAGCGGAAGAACGGTTGCAAAGGAACAATTAGAAAATAGATACAGTAATGCAATCCTCAGTACGTGACATAGAGAGATAAATGAGAGAGGGAAACGAAATAAAGAGTGGTACTACAACACGTATAATCTAGAGTTAAGTGATGTAGTACGTGCTTGCCGAAAAATCAATAGAATACAAAAAAAAATAATAATAATAAAACAGTCGCACGAAGTACGAATCTCGAAGGTTGATTGGATAAGAAGAAGTGAAAGAAATGGATTAGACTAAAAGAGAAAAGAAATATTCACAGAAATAACCTAGAGCTGTTGGAAGCTGAAGAAAAGAACAATAAATGACATTATTGAAATATCAAAATTGTTCATAAATCTCAATAAGGGAATACACTGTCAGCTAAAATAAGTAGGGTCGTAATTCATGACGTTGTAGAAAATGTTTATCTAATATCGCTAAATCTAGGGCTTGTACAAGACTATTCGGCCTGATAAATTTGAAAAATAATTTTCCTCGCGACATACCAAGCATCTGAAAAAATTGATAATTTTGTAGACTACTTTATATGAATTAATTTTATAATAAGTAAGAAAATTTCCAATATCAAAATACAATTTCATCTGGAAGTAAACATCATTGTAAACGCAGCCCACCACAACGTTACAATCGCAATTCAGTCGAAACTTTCGAATTTTTTTATTTCACTCAATTTCCGGACCACAGAAGTTTTCGATTGAGGAAACGTGTCGGCAGAAAGGAAACCAGAGCAGAAATCGACATTAAAAGTGCCGAGAGTGCACACAAAAGTTACATACGATGCTACAAATCCCAAATTAATTTTGAAATAAGTATCAAACATTAAAATGTTGAATTAAATAAATCGAAAAAATTATAACTCAGTACTCGTTCAGTACAGAGAGCACATTTTCTCGTCGACGAAAACTTGAGGTCACGGACGGACGAACAGACAGACAGACAGACAGACAGACAGACAGACAGACGGACAGACAGACAGACAGACAGACAGAAAGACAGACAGACAGACAGACGGACGTGGCGAGCACAATAGTGCATTTTTTCCATAAATGAGAAAATGCGCTAAAAAGACGTCAGCTTCAGAAAATTTCAACTACGTAATGTTTTTGTGATTTTTCTCTCGTTTAATGCAAGTAAGATAGAGCGTCTTCTTCTTCACCACCTCCTCAGGCAGTCAGCGCACGCTCAATCGTTTCCTCGAAAGCTGACCTGAAAATCTTTCCTCGAGCTGCTCCATTTTTCAGCTTTCCGCATAGATGCGTCGTCGTGAAATTTGTTCCGTCCATAGGCAATGTAAACGCGCTAACTTAAAGCTCGCGTTGATGATTGTTCAGTCCGTATAGGCAGTTAAAAAGTCAATAACTAATCATAATACACGAACCATAAAATCATTCATTATAATTATGTCATATACTATTTTTCGTAAGATCTTTTAATTCTTGGTATCTATATTGACAAAAGTCATAGTGGCTATTGCTTATACAATAAATTTTTTTAAAATAATAACCGAAAAAAGGAAAAAAATTAATCCAGTCACTATTTATTTATTTATTTTAAATCATATAAGTGCAGCCTTCCCGAGAAGGTAATAATAGAGATAAGTTTATTTACCAACAGTAAAATTTATAAGCACCCAATCCAAATTTAGACTCGAAATTAATGAAAATACCCCAGATTTTTCTTGCCTCTCTTCGCAATCTAATATCATTTTAAAGAAGGTAGAACTCTGCTTTCAACGACCCCGGGGGAATTTCCTGAGAAATTTTTCAAGGTTCAGAAAGCGGCCTCTTGGACGGGTAATAATGAGCACCACGCCCCACAGTCGGGCCATGATTAAGAGGCCTGGATTATAGCGGCCAGATTGCGACCAAAACTGTGCAGGGATTCCACAAGAGGATGAAAAGGATCGCCTCGAGCGTCTCGGATGAGAGTACGTCAAGTGTTATGAGCCACGCGTTCACCAAACGATGCTTCACTTCAGCCAAATAAAGCTTTCCTGACGATAAAGTTAACTAAGGGGAATTTAAGTTATAAACGAGAAATGGCTTTGCAATCGACCTGAGATCACTCGGTGAATTAGTTAAAATTATTGATCGTCGCAAAGCATTGTTAAATGCATTGTTCTTATAGAACACGATGTTTGGCAGAATTTTCCAGTCCAAAGTTTAACTACTTACTTAATTATACGTAATTTTTAAAGTATAAAATAAAAATTCAAATTGATGTAACGAGACATTTCACGGGAGACTTATTTGATTGCTATTGTTTGATCGAACTATAGAGAAACGAGAACTTGATAAAGATAAGTCTAAAGAAGCTAAAAAAATTCCTCAGTTTGTAAGCACTTCGAATATTGTAGCTTTTTTGTGTCATGTAAATCCTATTCAAACAAACATTAGCCTGCAATATTTCTAAATTGTTATTGACGATACTTTCATAAATAAAAGTGGCATCTGCAAGGCAAATTTTGGATACCTTTAATACGAAAAACTTGTCAGCAACTTATTGAGACCTATTCTACATAAATAAAATTAATTGAACGAATTGAAATCTCCCATCATAACTTTCAACATAGAAATAGTCATTATGCAACAAGAATTATGAATCGTACGCGGATTGTGTCCACGCGCGCAGCAAAGCATTGAAGAAAATAATGAAAATTAGACAATTGCAATCTTGGCAATTCCCTGAAATAGTTGAAGGACATAACAAGCATAAATGCACAAGATTATAATAATTGAAATAACTCGATTACAGCAGCAATGAGTAGAACTTTGCGTATATGACATGACTGAAATAGCAATGTGTAGACTTTTATTGTGACGAAAATTGTTTGGCTAACTCTGAATTGTTCAAATTGCTGCATATGTACACAAGTAATTGATAAATTTACTGATATTTTCCACGGGTCCGAAAAATTGTATATAATTTATTAATTTTTCAATACCGTGCAATTTAATTAACTCTCTAAACAAAAAATTTTACAATCATTATCAATTATTCGATTGAAAATCGCGTTGTATCTCAATGAAAATATAATTGCTTCTATCAAAACAAATGTTTAGCAGAGGGTCATTTTAAGGCCAAAAGGAATTTCTCAACGCAGTCCCAAAGCGAGATATGTAGAACACTTATACAGGTTAATATAATCGGGTTAGCTAATTTCTTAGCTTCATATAAATTGGAAAAGTGTATGAATGTTAAACTTGAACGAGTTAGAATAAGTATTTGCCATTATGTAATACATTTAGGAAGACGCCGTTATATTTCAATTTCCACCGCACAAAATTGATGTTTCTGTCGAACGGTATTCCCTTATTGAATAAAAATTCATTCGTCAAAAAATTCATCACATCACAGAAATTATAATCATAATGTGGTTAACAATTTCCGTGAAATTTATCCATATGGTTAAGAAAATTTATTTTGATTTCACCGACGTATTTCAGTGAATTCCCAAAATGCTATGTATACAGTAAAAAGGCGGATAACCACATATAAAAAAGGATGTAATAAGCGAGTTTTCATTTCTCGGCACTTCAGGTCTTCAACGTCCGCTCCATAGTGTGGCGGAAACAGATTAGTTAAAGTCTCCATCTGTGCTACAATAAAAGGATTTCTATCACTATTTTTTAAAATACCAGAAATTTGGACGCATAAAGTAAGTGATAAAGTAAGGAGAAAGATGAGCAAGCAATGAAGTAAAAAGCTGGACGAGATATGCAATAAGCGTACTTACAAAGATTGTGACGATTTACGAAAATGGAATCATTGTAGTTATTGGGTTGCAATAAATATTGTATAACATATATATCAAGATATATATTGTGAGATATAACCAACTCGTCCAACGCAATTAATCACAATTTAAGATTGCTTCAAATTAATGTTTCCTGAACCAATATAATTGTAAAGAAGTAATAATATCACTCGTTTGCTTGAATCGCAAATTCACTAAAAACTTAATAGCAAAGAAAACTCCACAAAAATTCATAGTATCTTTAAAGAAAACGTTTCGGAGTCCAGCTCCATCGTCAGTTCGAAAATTCTAGAACACAGACAAATCAATGATTAGTACAGTCAAGAATACAACGAAAAAAATAGTTAGGTTTTGCAGCTTAGGATTTTCGTTGTATTCTTGACTGTACTAATCATTGATTTGTCTGTGTTCTAGAATTTTCGAACTGACGATGGAGCTGGACTCCGAAACGTTTTCTTTAAAGATACTATGAATTTTTGTGGAGTTTTCTTTGCTATTAAGTTTTTAGTAATTGTAAAGAATGTTTATATATTTTTTTTTAGGATCAAAGTTGGAAAGATTTTGACCAAAAGCATCCGTAAAATTAAAGTGCGACTCACGCTCATAATGTTTCTAATTTAGTTCCGAAATCTCCAGGAAATATTTCACGGTCAACAAAATAAATACTGACTTCACTATTAACAATATCTCTCATTGTTCCCACTAACTTTTCAAATGTACGAATTAAAGTTAAAATATATACATTTGAAGCCCTCTAGAATGGGTCTCTTTTGCAAGCAGAAAAGCTACATTAATCATTCAAAGATGAGCTCTGGAGTCTCAGAAGCGGATACAACCAAGCCAAAGTTGAAGATGAATTTCTTTAGTTGCCGTTTATCAGAACAAGCATCGGCTTTAGATCACCCGGCCTAAAGTCAACGGTTTTCGCTCTCCCAACTTTGCGCATTCGATACACGCAGCTTACTGAGAGACGAAATGTATTTCAGAAGATGGAATTGTTGAGAGCTGGCAGGAGAATTTTCGAAAATAAGGCCTAGAGAACAGACTGCGTTCCCAGATGCAAGTCCTGAGGGAGAACTTGGCCAGAAGGAAATGAAAACTGAGTAGTGCTGAATTGTGCTTCAGGAAATTTATCGAGGAACATTCAAGAAAGGCCAGCAATGTTTTTAATACAACCGAAGTAGAAACATTACATGGCGCAAGTGTGTATGGCAACAATGAGAATAGATTCAAACAGAATTTTAAAGTAAATGTCGTATTTAATTTTGTACATACTTATTATTTAATGCTCTTGCATTAAATTATTATTCGGAATATTATTATTAATATAATTTAATATTATTGTTCGTAATTTACAAAGTACAATTGATGCTTATAGCATTTCATGATCCGAGGAAAAAATTAATTAATTTGAATTTGATTAATCAATAAATTATGATGCTAATAATGCAATGAAAAGTTCTGAACTAAATTTATTAAAACGAACACCAAAGTTGGAGAGCTGTTCATTTGAATGAAGTTGACAAATCTAGAACAATTTGAAATTTCGGGGGATACTCTGTCAACTCTGCGAAAGAGAACCCAGTGCAACGTCGAAGACTGAATCCTGAGTTGCGATCGATCTAAGGAGCCTTCACCGCTAGCATTCTAAAGCCCAGTCTTTTCCAGTCGAAAATTTTGCAGGCTAAGAACTGAAAAAAATTGAAAAGATGACTTTTTGGCTGCAGACAGTGTTACAGCCGCGAGAGACACCGCCCCTTTTGTGTCCTTGGGTTCGAAACCTGTTCGAAAATCAAACACAGCTCCATCCTTTCGCTTCCGAAAGATTTACTTGAATCTAGATGGATTTCAATCTTGCTGAATATGGGCGATGGGTGAAAGGCCTTAAGCCATGGTTTTCGGGAAACACGTTGTGGAATACAAATGTTTTTATTCGCACTGGGCTCAAGTGAAGGAAGGATTTCCTAAAATATGCATTTATTCGCGGTGGTTTCATCGATAGTTTCATAAACTTTTGGTCATCCACAAAATTTTTGCGGCTAGGACTCCACTGCAAAGTGTCTATAAGGAATTTTTACCATATCACAAGAAAATTTAAAAATTACCATGGCGAATTTAAAAAAGATTGGAATTTTAATTAATGAACATTATTAAATAAATAAATAGCATTTTCATTGTAGGATATTTAATCTTTTTTCAAATAGATTTATTCATGCAAGGTTTACAAAACTAGAGTCGGGTAATACAAAACATGCGAGAGCTGCTAAAAGCCAATAAAAAATCTGACAATATCTCCTGCTCGCTATAAGCGTCAATTCGCGAGGATATGGCGAAGAATCTGCATACGAGACATAAGAAATTTTGTTGTTGTTAGCGGTCACTTCAATATTTGCACGAGCAGCCCAGCCTTATGCGAAACAAATCACAAATTGACCGCACGCTGTTGGGCATTTTTATGACCACTAACTTGTCACCGGATGGCCTCTAATCCTAAACTATGTTAAGTGGCAAAGGTCGAGCTTGCTGATATTGTTGTCCGTGGACGCCATATTGGCTAGCACAGAGATGAGGCTCAAGATAGAGAGGTTTTGATAAGAAGATGCTGTGGAGGATGTGCAATTAGATAGCATATTTTTGCCAAATAGGAATACATAACACAAATTAATGTCTACAGAATCGCCTAAACAAACGAGACAATCAAGCCATAATGACTTTGCGTAAGGCCTTGAAAAACTTCATGGAAATTTTTACTAGAGCAAATAACGAAACATTGGTGCGAGCGTAGAGGCCAAGCTAAGCGTCCTATGATAGGTCTAAGTCGGTGGTGCCATCAGAGAGGCGGTCGTTAGAGCAATCCCGGTTTGGGTTGTGCAATAGTCTACGGGATTTGCCCAGATCATTTGGAGCGAACAGCGCGAACCACACTTGAAGCGTCGCTACAAACACCAAACTTTGGCACAGAGAGACACAACCGTTTGCACGAAGCCATATTGTCTGTTTAGAGGAGCCAAAATTATGTTTGTGGCCCGGGAAACCTGATGCAAGCTTCCGAGTTACTGCTCTTAATGGTGCGCTCAAAGTTACAGAAGGGATCTTGCTTGTAGTCTTTGGCTATTGGATGGGCAAAACAATGTCATTTGGCGCTCTGATAATGCAAACTTCACTTCTATTTGGCCACAAGATAAATTTAGGTTATCCTTTGTTCCGTATAATTTGTTCTAAATGTTGCATCGAAAATTACAAGGCAGATTTTACATTTTAACGTCAATTTCTTGCTTAAGGTTCGTAAAGATTAGAGGTACTGCAGCAGTGCTACTGCTCATAAAAGTCGGAAGCAATTCGAGGTAAAAGTACTAATTGAGTAGAAAATAACAAGTCCAGTAAAGAGAAACCTGAATAAGGTATTTTTATCGCATTTTCTCATTTATGAAAAAAAGGCGCTATTGTGCTCGCCATGTCCGTCCGCCCGTCTGTCCGTCTGTCTGTCTGTCCGTCTGTCTGTCTGTCTGTCCGTCTGTCTGTCTGTCTGTCTGTCCGTCCGTGACTTCACGTTTTCGCCGACGAGAAAATGCGCTCTCTGTCACTCACTGCAGTGAGTACCGAGTTATATTTTCTTAGCGTTTACAAGATAATTCTACGGGTGACATCGATTTTTCTTTTAGTAACTAATTAAAATAACAGAATTACCTGCTTTAATCGTTCGTACTCATACCCTTTTAAAGTATGTTGTTTCATTATATTGTAAATTTAACAATGTATGTTATTTAGATATAAGTATTATTCAATTATAAATAAATAATAATATATTATTATTAATCAATCATCAAATAAGTAGAACTGGTTCAATGTTTAAAAAAATTAGAAAAAAATTCATCAGCATCGTCTTTCATCGTGTTTTTATCAGTATTTATCAAATATGAATTTATGCTCGATTCATCAATAGTCATTCCAGGAAGACAACGAATGCAAATTCACTTATTAAATAGTTGCATCTAGTGTAAAGTCGATGCACGACAATCTAATATTAATAATTTAAATGAAAGATATACATTTAAATGTTTTTGGATACACATTTATTCTGATAATTCCATAGATTCGGATGATAATGACTCGGATGATAATGGTTTAATATAATCAATGGGCTTTTAATATAATTGATGTGATTTTATTATAATTAAAATTAGATCCAAATTCTTAATCAAATTGTCAATCTTCATTATATTAACATCGGGATTAATCAATCATCATGAAGTCCTTTAACGCGCTGCACTTCACAAAACACTTCATAATCGCCTTAGCAAATCCTTTAAGGAAACTCAATGACAGAAATTAGCGTAACCCTAAGCACTGAAGGGCCCCTGCTTCAATTTGAGGAGCGTGTGCTAAGACATCCGTTCCCCTAAAGCCGTTCATTTGTGATGTCAAGTCTGCGCGTTAATTGAATTTCCCTCCAAATTCATGGATCGTTCAGCCAATTATTCTTGTTCATGTAATTTAGTGATGGGAATTATAACACTTTTGAGAGGTGTAATTGCGCAGGTTTGCGTCGGTATGACACAGCGAAGTCGTTAACACTAATTGTTGACGACTTCAACAACGAGACTTTTTCTAAATAAGCAGTAGAAAGAATACAGCAAAATGAACATTGACTTCGGGTAAATATTGAATTTAGCTTCACTTTGGAAAAGGAGAAAAAATGACGAACGTGACTACTACAATGCGATTTTTAATTGTGTCATGCACAATAACAGGGGAATAAATGCAAGTTAATGATGAAACTCGGAACTTGAGTGTACTCCTGTGAAAACTGAACCTAAGAAGGGACGTTTTTTGAGAATTAAGGTAAATTACCACATTTTTCCCTCGTACATCGCTCAATCCGTGCCCTTTAGCCACTTTGAAATAAGTTTTTTTTGGAGTCAGGTTAAAGTATGCGTCAAAGCCTGAGACTCCACTGACTTCAAAAAAAAACTGTCAAAAGACTTATTTATTTTTAAATGCGCGTCATTCCAGTCAGTATACTAGTCTTCCCTTCTGTAATTAATTCAACAGTTGTTGCACGTCGTTTCAAATAATGTCAGTGAAAAATAATTTCAGATAAAATACTGACGATCCTTTATTTAGTTTTTTTGAAAAATAATCTTTGAACATAGAAGCAATTCAACTCAATTCAATTTGGCAGGTTATTTTTTTTTTAAATCCTGCATGATCACTTAACGTCTGGAAGTTAGTACCAAGAAAGCCGGTTTATAATTCGATGACTACTAATCTAATTAATCCAATTAAATTTCTACGGTAGATAATCTACCTTCTCCGACCTTCAACCTGAGCAGGAGTCGCTCAGCCAGTCCATCTCAAGACAGAAATAATAAAATTCTCATGACCCAGAGACAGGTTCCTCCCTTTCCTCAAGTCCACAGGGCTCGGCAGCTCCCGCTCAGCCATTGTCCATAGGGAGGAAATAAAAATCAGCGGAGCATGAGAAGGACAGTTTGCCCCCGGGACCACCTCTGGAAACAATAGAGTCCCTGTGACAAATGAGTCGAGGTAGACATTGCTGTAAATACACGGCGACTTGGCCAGACAAAGAGAATCGTGTTATGTGCTTGAGCATCTCAGGCAGCAGCGAATGAAGACCTGCTACCGTTGGCTTATTCACTCAATACTTGATGCATATGTGCGAGCAAATGCGTTTGTGCAAATTCAATTTTAATTCGTAGTCTTAATTTAATCGTAGGTCGATTTTAATCGTAGTCGATTTTAATTTAATTCGTAGTCTGATGTCTTAAATTAAAAAAAATCAATCAGCAGCAGGGTATGAAGAGCTGCTACCGCTGGCTTATTCACTCGATATTTGATGCATATGTGCGCTCAAATGCGTTAGTGTAAATTCAATTTTAATTCGTAGCTCACACTGATGTCTTGAATTGAAACAAAATAATTCTAAATATTGCTGCATTCAGGCCAAGTTGCTGCATTCATGCCAAACGTCAGTGTATTAGCGATAAGCTGTTTGTGCATTTTTTGTTTGAAAAACCACAGCTTAATCAATATCACTAATAAATTCTTCAATTTAGAAGTACAAATTCTTCAAGAAATATGATCATTGCATGAACCTTTAATTCAGCTGGCTTGTCTCTGCAAATAAATTTGTTCCTATTCCGTGCAAGAGACATCCATGGGGAACACAAGTTTGGGGAAATCAAAGATCGAGTTTGGGATAAATAAGATCTATTTTTCGTCTCCGAAATGTTGACAAAATTTGGCGAAAGGTTAATAAATTTTTTTCTTTATTTCTTGGGATTGAAATCATTGAAATTAGAAATGAAATTTTACGCTCAAGCTAATTCCCGACGACGTGCGAAATATAGGGAAAGAAAAGCAAAAATCAACGAAGGCAGTAATTTTGATCCTAAGATATAATGAAACACCACCAACAATTTTTTTTTCTTGTGGATGATATAATATAATTGTTCAACTTAAAAAAAATTTCGTCAAGTCACTAATTTAACCATAACATAATCTAGAGCGCTGGTATGAGTAAGTAATAAAATAAGAATTTAAGCAGGACGAGTAAGTAATAAAATAAGCAGCAGTACGGATAAGTACGGTAATAGAAAAAGAAGCTGGACGAGTAGGCAATAAAGTAAGAAGAAGCATGAGTAAGCAATAAATTGAGATGCAGGACGAGTAAGTAATAAAGTAAGAAGCAGGACGACTAAGTAATAAAGAAACAAGACGAGTAAGTAATAATTGAACTGAAAAGCAGGACGAGTACTCACACAAGTAAAAAGCTGGAAGAAAGCTAGTTATCATTTGTCTGTCTGCCTCAAGCTTGCAAGTGAGGAAGGAAGGGAATGCAGTAAACACAAGTGTGCCGGATGACCGTCTTTTGTTCCGGCAAGCATATCCGCTCATTGCCCGACACCGGGTAGGAAGTGCAGACAGTTTGCTCTTGACTGTGCATCCACTTGAACAAACTTGCTGCGTCTCTTGCGTTAATGGCCGAGACTTGGTACTGTGACTGTAACAAGCTTCGAAATAGTGAGCTGTAGGCTCATTTATTCATAAATTCTACGGAATATCTTGAGATATTTAACCGCCATTTGTTCAGACTTTCATCCGTATCGTCGTTCAGAAATTGCTTGGTTTCGTGAATGTAGCAAGAGACATAATAGAGCACCGTATAGGCTCATTTATTCAACAACTTCACGTAATATCTTCAAATATTCAACTACCATTCATTCATTCTGCAATTTTTTTTAGAAATTAAATAATCATTTATTCAATCATTCAACCGCATCGTCCTTCAGAACTTGGTTTCGTGACTGTAGCAAGTTTCAAGATAGTGCACTTCGTAAATTTTATTCAACAATTTTTATCGGTGAAAAAGATGTTTGAAAAGGGCAACAAGTAATGCTGAAAGTAATTAAATATTAGATCTGCAATTTTTTGTAAAGGATCCTTCTGGACAAAAAAATAAAACTTGGCTTAGCTCATGAAATAAAATCATTCTAATAACGAATACGAGTTATAAAAAGTGCTTTAAAAAGCAATTGCCACTCCAGTATGATGTGTGTGTGTATGTGATGGGGTTAAGAAGTTGATTGGACACTGGACTAATTAATTTAACATACGATTCTAAAACTCGGAATAAATGATAAATCATTCATCACGATATTCACACGAATCAGCAAATTAAAAGGTTCTTAAAGTAAAGACAGGCGCAAAATCTTGGAAATTCGCGACGAACGAGCCGAGTGCATCGAACTTTAATGGGCACTGCGACAAGACTGTCTGCTAATGCAAGGCTTGGCTTGTACTTAAAGATTATATAAATTACATGAATTATTTCTTCAAGATTACATAAAGATTATATGAATGATTTCTTTCCTTCACTGTGGTAGTTTAATTGGGTTTTGTAACCTTTACCAGTTATTCACAATACATTGAAAATTAATTCAATTTTGTTCAAATTTAAGGGGAACATCCCGTATTTATTTATCCTCTTGATTTGAAAATATATAAAAATTAGCCATTGGTTTATAAAAAAATTGTTTAATAATGGTCGTCTATACAAAATAGATAGAAATTAGCCATTAGTTCATTAAATTTTTTTTAATAATGGTCGTCTATTTTAATGATTCATGCATCGATTGAAAATAAGATTAATTTTCCTAATTATATAATTGTAAATAATAACATATAAGAAATTAGTAATGGAAATTAGTCCTTGAATTTGCCGTAAATTTTTAAGGACAATAAGGGACATTACCTCTGCTTGCATCCTCAAAATTTCATATGAATTAATTCAGAACTGGCCTCTCTGCACATGAAAGTATTGCTGCAGGAATCTGGGTCTGTTGCAGATGTTTTTAAATCTATTCCTGTTGCAGCTTCATGTTTCTCTGTTCCTGTTACAGCTGCAAGAACCTCTGTTCCTGTTACAGCTGCAAGAACCTCTGTTCCTGTTACAACTGCAAGCACCTCTGTTCCTGTTACAGCTGCAAGAACCTCTGTTCCTGTTACAGCTGCAAGAACCTCTGTTCCTGTTACAGCTGCAAGAACCTCTGTTCCTGTTACAACTGCAAGAACCTCTGATCCTATTACAACTGCAAGAACCTCTGTTCCTGTTACAGCTGCAAGAACCTCTGTTCCTGTTACAGCTGCAAGAACCTCTGTTCCTGTTACAACTGCAAGCACCTCTGTTCCTGTTACAGCTGCAAGAACCTCTGTTCCTGTTACAACTGCAAGAACCTCTGTTCCTGTTACA